>NW_026057577.1:72894634-72978570 GCF_023721935.1 Panthera uncia | reverse complement strand
TTTTTTTTTTTTTTTTTTTCTTCTTTCCTTCCCCTCCCCCATGGGTTTCTGTTATGTTTCTCAGGATCCACATAAGAGTGAAAACATATGGTATCTGTCTTTCTCTGTATGGCTTATTTCACTTAGCATCACACTCTCCAGTTCCATCCATGTTGCTACAAAAGGCCATATTTCATTTTTTCTCATTGCCACGTAGTATTCCATTGTGTATATAAACCACAATTTCTTTATCCATTCATCAGTTGATGGACATTTAGGCTCTTTCCATAATTTGGCTATTGTTGAGAGTGCCGCTATAAACATTGGGGTACAGGTGCCCCTATGCATCAGTACTCCTGTATCCCTTGGATAAATTCCTAGCAGTGCTATTGCTGGGTCATAGGGTAGGTCTATTTTTAATTTTCTGAGGAACCTCCACACTGCTTTCCAGAGCGGCTGCACCAATTTGCATTCCCACCAACAGTGCAAGAGGGTTCCTGTTTCTCCACATCCTCTCCAGCATCTATAGTCTCCTGATTTCTTCATTTTGGCCACTCTGACTGGCGTGAGGTGATATCTGAGTGTGGTTTTGATTTGTATTTCCCTGATAAGGAGCGACGTTGAACATCTTTTCATGTGCCTGTTGGCCATCCGGATGTCTTCTTTAGAGAAGTGTCTATTCATGTTTTCTGCCCATTTCTTCACTGGGTTATTTGTTTTTCGGGTGTGGAGTTTGATGAGCTCTTTATAGATTTTGGATACTAGCCCTTTGTCCGATGTGTCATTTGCAAATATCTTTTCCCATTCCGTTGGTTGCCTTTTAGTTTTGTTGGTTGTTTCCTTTGCTGTGCAGAAGCTTTTTATCTTCATAAGGTCCCAGTAATTCACTTTTGCTTTTAATTCCCTTGCCTTTGGGGATGTGCCGAGTAAGAGATTGCTACGGCTGAGGTCAGAGAGGTCTTTTCCTGCTTTCTCCTCTAAGGTTTTGATGGTTTCCTGTCTCACATTCAGGTCCTTTATCCATTTTGAGTTTATTTTTGTGAATGGTGTGAGAAAGTGGTCTAGTTTCAACCTTCTGCATGTTGCTGTCCAGTTCTCCCAGCACCATTTGTTAAAGAGACTGTCTTTTTTCCATTGGATGTTCTTTCCTGCTTTGTCAAAGATGAGTTGGCCATACGTTTGTGGGTCTAGTTCTGGGGTTTCTATTCTATTCCATTGGTCTATGTGTCTGTTTTTATGCCAATACCATGCTGTCTTGATGATGACAGCTTTGTAGTAGAGGCTAAAGTCTGGGATTGTGATGCCTCCTGCTTTGGTCTTCTTCTTCAAAATGACTTTGGCTATTCGGGGCCTTTTGTGGTTCCATATGAATTTTAGGATTGCTTGTTCTAGTTTCGAGAAGAATGCTGGTGCAATTTTGATTGGGATTGCATTGAATGTGTAGATAGCTTTGGGTAGTATTGACATTTTGACAATATTTATTCTTCCAATCCATGAGCAGGGAATGTCTTTCCATTTCTTTATATCTTCTTCAATTACCTGCATAAGCTTTCTATAGTTTTCAGCATACAGATCTTTTACGTCTTTGGTTAGATTTATTCCTAGGTATTTTATGCTTCTTGGTGCAATTGTGAATGGGATCAGTTTCTTCATTTGTCTTTCTGTTGCTTCATTGTTAGTGTATAAGAATGCAACTGATTTCTGCACATTGATTTTGTATCCTGCAACTTTGCTGAATTCATGTATCAGTTCTAGCAGACTTTTGGTGGAGTCTATCGGATTTTCCATGTATAATATCATGTCATCTGCAAAAAGCGAAAGCTTAACTTCGTCTTTGCCAATTTTGATGCCTTTGATTTCCTTTTGTTGTCTGATTGCTGATGCTAGAACTTCCAGCACTATATTAAACAACAGCGGTGACAGTGGGCATCCCTGTCGTGTTCCTGATCTCAGGGAAAAAGCTCTCAGTTTTTCCCCGTTGAGGATGATGTTAGCTGTGGGCTTTTCATAAATGGCCTTTATGATCTTTAAGTATGTTCCTTCTATCCCGACTTTCTCAAGGGTTTTTATTAAGAAAGGGTGCTGGATTTTGTCAAAGGCCTTTTCTGCATCGATTGACAGGATCATATGGTTCTTCTCTTTTTTTTTGTTAATGTGATGTATCACGTTGATCGATTTGCGAATGTTGAACCAGCCCTGCATCCCAGGGATGAATCCCACTTGATCATGGTGAATAATTCTTTTTATATGCTGTTGAATTCGATTTGCTAGTATCTTATTAAGAATTTTTGCATCCATATTCATCAGGGATATTGGCCTGTAGTTCTCTTTTTTTACTGGGTCTCTGTCTGGTTTAGGAATCAAAGTAATACTGGCTTCATAGAATGAGTCTGGAAGTTTTCCTTCCCTTTCTATTTCTTGGAATAGCTTGAGAAGGATAGGTATTATCTCTGCTTTAAATGTCTGGTAGAACTCCCCTGGGAAGCCATCTGGTCCTGGACTCTTATTTGTTGGGAGATTTTTGATAACCGATTCAATTTCTTCGCTGGTTATGGGTCTGTTCAAGCTTTCTATTTCCTCCTGATTGAGTTTTGGAAGAGTGTGGGTGTTTAGAAATTTGTCCATTTCTTCCAGGTTGTCCAATTTGCTGGCATATAATTTTTCATAGTATTCCCTGATAATTGTTTGTATCTCTGAGGGATTGGTTGTAATCATTCCATTTTCATTCATGATTTTATCTATTTGGGTCATCTCCCTTTTCTTTTTGAGAAGCCTGGCTAGAGGTTTGTCAATTTTGTTTATTTTTTCAAAAAACCAACTCTTGGTTTCGTTGATCTGCTCTACAGTTTTTTTAGATTCTATATTGTTTATTTCTGCTCTGATCTTTATTATTTCTCTTCTTCTGCTGGGTTTAGGCTGCCTTTGCTGTTCTGCTTCTATTTCCTTTAGGTGTGCTGTTAGATTTTGTATTTGGGATTTTTCTTGTTTCTTGAGATAGGCCTGGATTGCAATGTATTTTCCTCTCAGGACTGCCTTCGCTGCATCCCAAAGCGTTTGGATTGTTGTATTTTCATTTTCGTTTGTTTCCATGTATATTTTAATTTCTTCTCTAATTGCCTGGTTGACCCACTCATTCGTTAGTAGGGTGTTCTTTAACCTCCATGCTTTTGGAGGTTTTCCAGACTTTTTCCTGTGGTTGATTTCAAGCTTCATAGCATTGTGGTCTGAAAGTATGCATGGTATAATTTCAATTCTTGTAAACTTATGAAGGGCTGTTTTGTGACCCAGTATATGATCTATCTTGGAGAATGTTCCATGTGCACTCGAGAAGAAAGTATATTCTGTTGCTTTGGGATGCAGAGTTCTAAATATATCTGTCAAGTCCATCTGATCCAATGTATCATTCAGGGCCCTTGTTTCTTTATTGACTGTGTGTCTAGATGATCTATCCATTTCTGTAAGTGGGGTGTTAAAGTCCCCTGCAATGACCACATTCTTATCAATAAGGTTGCTTATGTTTATGAGTAATTGTTTTATATATCTGGGGGCTCAGGTATTTGGCGCATAGACATTTATAATAGTTAGCTCTTCCTGGTGGATAGACCCTGTGATTATTATATAATGCCCTTCTTCATCTCTTGTTACAGCCTTTAATTTAAAGTCTAGTTTGTCTGATATAAGTATGGCTACTCCAGCTTTCTTTTGGCTTCCAGGAGCATGATAAATAGTTCTCCATCCCCTCACTCTCAATCTAAAGGTGTCCTCAGATCTAAAATGAGTCTCTTGTAGACAGCAAATAGATGGGTCTTGCTTTTTATCCATTCTGATACCCTATGTCTTTTAGTTGGCGCATTTAATCCATTTACATTCAGTGTTATTATAGAAAGATATGGGTTCAGAGTCATTGTGATGTCTGTATGTTTTATGCTTGTAGTGATGTCTCTGGTACTTTGTCTCACAGGATCCCCCTTAGGATCTCTTGTAGGGCTGGTTTCATGGTGACAAATTCCTTCAGTTTTTGTTTGTTTGGGAAGACCTTTATCTCTCCTTCTATTCTAAATGACAGACTTGCTGGATAAAGGATTCTCGGCTGCATATTTTTTCTGTTTAGCACACTGTAGATATCGTGCCAAGCCTTTCTGGCCTGCCAAGTTTCAAAGGAGAGATCAGTCACGAGTCTTATAGGTCTCCCTTTATATGTGAGGGCACGTTTATCCCTTGCTGCTTTCAGAATTTTCTCTTTATCCTTGTATTTTGCCAGTTTCACTATGATATTTCGTGCAGAAGATCGATTCAAGTTACGTCTGAAGGGAGTTCTCTGTGCCTCTTGGATTTCAATGCCTTTTTCCTTCCCCAGTTCAGGGAAGTTCTCAGCTATAATTTGTTCAAGTACCCCTTCAGCACCTTTCCCTCTCTCTTCCTCCTCTGGGATACCAATTATGCGTATATTATTTTTTTTTAGTGTATCACTTAGTTCTCTAATTTTCCCCTCATACTCCTGGATTTTTTTATCTCTCTTTCTTTCAGCTTCCTCTTTCTCCATAACTTTATCTTCTAGTTCACCTATTCTCTCCTCTGCCTCTTCAAGCCGAGCCATCGTGGTTTCCATTTTGTTTTGCATTTCGTTTAAAGCGTTTTTCAACTCCTCGTGACTGTTCCTTAGTCCCTCGATCTTTGTGGCAAGAGATTCTCTGCTGTCCTGTATACTGTTTTCAAGCCCAGCGATTAATTTTATGACTATTATTCTAAATTCACTTTCTGTTATATTATTTAAATCCTTTTTAATCAGTTCATTCGCTGTTGTTATTTCCTGGAGATTCTTCTGAGGGGAATTCTTCCGTTTGGTCATTTTGGAGAGTCCCTTGCGTGGTGAGGACCTGCAGTGCACTTCCCCTGTGCTGTGGTGTATAACTGGAGTTAGTGGGCGGGGCCGCAGTCCGACCCGATGTCTGCCCCCAGCCCACTGCTGGGGCCACAGTCAGACTGGTGTGTGCCTTCTCTTCCCCTCTCCTAGGGGCGGGATTCACTGTGGGGTGGCGTGTCCCGTCTGGGCTACTTGCACACTGCCAGGCTTGTGTTGCTGGGGATCTGGCGTATTAGCTGGGGTGGGTAGGCAAGGTGCACGGGGGGTGGAGGGGCAGGCTTAGCTCGCTTCTCCTTAGGTGATCCACTCCAGGAGGAGCCCTGTGGCAGCGGGAGGGAGTCAGATCTGCTGCCGGAGGTTTGGCTCAGCAGAAGCACAGAGTTGGGTGTTTGCGCGGAGCGAGCAAGTTCCCTGGCAGGAACTGGTTCCCTTTGGGATTTTGGCTGGGGGATGGGCGGGGGAGATGGCGCTGGCGCCTTTGTTCCCCGCCAAGCTGAGCTCTGCCGTCCGGGGGCTCAGCAGCTCTCCCTCCCTTTGTCCTCCAGCCTTCCCGCTTTCCGAGCAGAGCTGTTAACTTATGACCTCCCAGACGCTAAGTCGCGCTTGCTGTCGGAACACAGTCTGTCCGGCCCCTCCGCTTTTGCCAGCCAGACTCGGGGGCTCTGCTTGGCCGGCGAGCCGCCCCTCCGCCCCGGCTCCCTCCCGCCAGTCCGTGGAGCGCGCACCGCCTCGCCGCCCTTCCTACCCTCTTCCGTGGGCCTCTAGTCTGCGCTTGACTCCAGAGACTCCCTTCTGCTAATCCTCTGGCGGTTTTCTGGGTTCTTTAGGCAGGTGTAGGTGGAATCTAAGTGATCGGCAGGACGCGTTGTGAGCCCCGCGTCCTCCTACGCCGCCATCTTCCGGAACCTCCTCTGTTTTGTTTTGTTTTTTAAATTTTTTTTTCAACGTTTTTGTTTATTTTTTTGGGACAGAGAGAGACAGAGCATGAACGGGGGAGGGGCAGAGAGAGAGGGAGACACAGAATCGGAAACAGGCTCCAGGCTCCGAGCCATCAGCCCAGAGCCTGACGCGGGGCTCGAACTCACGGACCGCGAGATAGTGACCTGGCTGAAGTCGGACGCTTAACTGACTGCGCCACCCAGGCGCCCCAGAACTTTGAGTTTTAAATACATTCATCGAGGACCTTCTGTGTACCTGGCAGCCTGTTTGCGGACTGGCTCCTGTCTAAGGGGCACAGATTCTAATGAGGCAAATTATTTCTCCCCACCAATGGGAAAGGGGGAAAGACTGCACAAATTCCTCTGAAATTCAGAAGTCACTTCTCTATTTACAAAACATTCTTTAATAACAAAAATAGCTGATTTCTTACACTGTCTGCATTTGTCAGTTTCTCTGCTGAGTGCACGTTGCTTGGATGGTGAATAGATATAAAAACTAGAGACATGGAAAACTTTGGCAATTTACATTGTACTGTCCTTTCCTGGTCTTCACAGGGAGCATATTTTACCTCTCTTTACCTCCTTGGGTTGACTCTGTACATATGACTACTAGATGTGTCGGCAATGTAGATTCTGTCTCCCAATCAGATAGTTCCTTGAAAGCAGGGGCTGTCGGTTAGACCTCACTTCCTGGGAGTCCCCACAAGCCTGGGTGCCTTACTCCCTGCCCCAAAATGCTCCATCTCCTGGTGGAGACCGAGTGCCAGCTGGAATGCCAGCAAGGCTGGGAAAGTGCCATCAGCACAGGCACTCGCTGAGGTCACCGTCTGCTTGGGATCTCAGCTTTAAATGGTTGAGTCCACATTCCTGCAGAGACTCTCTCCAGGCCTTCTCTAGGCTGCCTGTTCATCTTTCTGCTCTTTTTATTTCCTGAGTGAACAAACTTTTGCCAGCAAAGGCAAACCACATTTATAATCATTGTGTTAAATTGAGAAGGTATATCTGCCCCTAGTGACAGAATTGTTGACATCTTACCTCTATTATTTTGGATGGCATGCTTACAAGTAGCCTTTTCTCAGCCTTACACATAAACAAAGCCCTAGAACAAGTTAAAAGGCTTTCCCTCCCTCCCGGGACTGTCAGGGGAGGAGCTCTGTGTTTCTTTCCCCAGCTGTCCCTACACTCCATAAAAGGTCACCAGCACACTAAAAGAGACTGCTTGTCATGGAAATTCTCAGAAAAGGAGAATGTTATCTGGGACCATCAAGAGCTTGAGGGCAGAGGATGGGAGCTTCCTCACTCTTTACAGATTTTAGATCTTACCTTTTATCAAAGTGGTTTTTTCCCCAACAATGATCAATTAAGTCTTAAACCTCAGTGAAGGAGGTATTTATCCTGTTTGTAGATGTGGCATTAAACTCAGTGCCCTGAACAAAGAATGAAAATACCTTTGGTTGAATCCACCCAAATGTTTCCTGGATGCTGATCATAGGATTCCACACAAACTTTACACATGCTGTTCCCTCTCCCCTGGATTCTGCAGGCACCTCCCTCCCCCAACTCCCATGAAACACAGCACAACTGACTCTTTCTGATTCATTACCATTTCCTGAAAGGTCATCCTTGTTGAGCTATCTAACTAGGCTCTCTACCACTACCACCCCTCCCCACTATTCTTTAAGAACATAGTTTCTTATATATATGTTTGAGAGAGAGACAGAGAGCATGCAAGCAGGGGAGAGGGGCAGAGGGAAAGAGAGAATCCCAAGTAGGCTCCACGCTCAGTGAGGAGCCCAATGCTAGGCTCAATCCCACAACTCTGGTATCATGACCTGAAGGGAAATCAAGAGTCAGATGCTCAATGGATTGAGCCATCTAGGTGCCCCCCATATTTTATATTTTACTCATTTACTAGCATATCCAGGTTAAAGGAACCTGGATCAGTATGTCATGAACCCAAAGTGATTTATCCTCTCCCACTTCTGGGAGATTTAGCCTTCAAATCTGCTCAACTTCCTATGTTCTTCCCTGTTGGGAAGATAATGAAAATATCCCACCAGTCCCATAACTGTCCTAGTCACTTCCCAGTCATAAACAAATAGTCCCTTTTCTTGGGTGACTTTAATATCAAGACTCTAAACCTAAGCTAATCCACAATTTCTCCCCTCTGCCAGCTCATATCTCCTTCAGGCTTGACAGCTTGTCGAGGAAGCCAGCCTTTGTCAGCTTTCTCACTTTACCTCTTCCCATCCTGGGCCCTTTCAAGGTGGGGCAGGGGATGGAGGAGGATAGGGGAAGACAGATCTAACTTGTCAGATTTGGCTGTAATCTGGAGTTGATACCTCTGCACTTGGCAAACACCCAAGCTTCCCAATCCTGCTCTTTGTGAAGTTTTCAGAGGCTCCCATCATAGCAGATGTCTTACCTACAATTGCCTTGCTAGGCAAGACTCTTTCTGGTTGGTCCCATAAGAATTTCCCCCTCATTCCCATTCAGCTGCCCCATTCCAGAGGCCTATCTTTTTCCAGTCACCTCATCCCTCCTTATGGTCCTCTTTGTCAAGTTACCTTCAAGATGACCCTGTCTGGTCTTGTCTCAGTCAATTCTCACCCAGTCAACTTTAAAAGTACTGGCCAATCCCAATGGAGCCATTTTTTTTTCTCTCTGCTGCCCTACCATATCCCATTCCTACCCTCACTATGGCTTCTGCTTTGAAATGCCTCAGATATCAGTCCTTAAGTCCCAAAACTCCACGAAACACAAAACAGTGCTCTCTCAGACTGGTTCCCTAGAAGCCTCCTCCCAACTAGGTTTGAAGTCATCCCCTTCCTGAAGTGAGGACAACTACACAGCACAGTGACAACTCTTCTTAAAGAAATTCAAACAGCACTTGAATCTCTCAGCATACTAAGCCTTCTCTTCAATGCCCTGAAGGTGGATGATGGGTTCAGGCTGGCAAAACCAGTTCTGAGGTACCCTTTATTCAAATCCTGGAGAGGTAGTCTAGCACTTCAATTTAAAAAGCCAAAGAACCTGACACCTACTGCTTTGTTCTTTGGTGCCTCAGCCGAAACTGAGACAGAAATATCCTGTTACTCTTGTTTGTGGTCATTCTCCCCATTAAGCTATGAACTCCAGAAGGGCAGGGACCTTAGCTGTTTTATTCATCAATGTATCTATCAGAGCAGCCTAGGAGAATTCCCTGTGTAGATTCCCAGCGGGTGCTTAATAAATGTTTCTTGAAATAATGAATATATAATAAAATAAAAGTGGTGATGACGCAGATACCACTTTAGTGAAAAATAAAAAAAAAAAAAAACTGAAGAGACTTTCATATTAATCAATAAAATATCTGATCTTGAAATAAATTACCTTGTGATTCCCTGCCTTGAAAGAACCTCCTGAAAGACCGAAGTCTAAATCTTAGACCAACAGTTTTCATTTTAAGCCAAAAAATGCCTGAGGCACAGACAACAAATGCTTACACAAGAGTTAACAGATTGGATGCTGGCTGATGATGCTAATATCAATTCTTTGTCTAGACATGCAATGCCAGTTCTGCTGACACATTCTTCCAGAGCTTTTTTGCAGGATGTGAAACTGGCCCCTGGGTCAGTGATATTCAGAATTAAGCCTGAACTCTGCAGAGAAAACTCTTCCACGGGACTCCAACCCCCCATACTCTGCCCTTGATGAATTTTTACCAAGCTCTCTTCCACAAGGACAGGTGGAGAAATGGGGAGGCACCACTGTATTTTATTGAGATTGATGCCACATCCTTCTTGTCACTAGGTAAAAGGGTGGGAGGAGACAAAGAAGCTGAAAAAGCAAATTTCTCAAGATTCATTCCATGGGAATCCAACCAACTACATGGGGGTGAGGGTATACACAAGGGCTACTACCAAAATAGCCTAGCAAACACCCTCCCTACACAAACATTTCTTCAATCCATCAGTAAGGTAGTGGGTAGGAGGAGGTGGTTTAGAGTTCAGCCTCCAGCTCTGGGAAGAATGGGAAGCAGGGTTGTAGAGAGAGCTTGGCCTTACAAGTTTGTTCCTGCTTTGCACACTCAGCCTCCTCATAGCCAAGCCTTATTCCATAATCCCCTTCTATGCTCTTCAGCAGAGCTGATGTCAGAGAAAAGATCACAGATGCCAAGTCAGAACCAAAGAAACTGTCTCTCATAGCAATTGCATTTAAAAATAAATCTTTAAAAGAATGCTAATTTTGGTTATATTAAGATTTATCTAAGGAGGATCCCTCCTCACACAAATATAACAGTTTCAAAATTCTGCAATAGAAATTGAGACCTTGGGGCGCCTGGGTGGCGCAGTCGGTTAAGCGTCCGACTTCAGCCAGGTCACGATCTCGCGGTCCGTGAGTTCGAGCCCCGCGTCAGGCTCTGGGCCGATGGCTCGGAGCCTGGAGCCTGTTTCCGATTCTGTGTCTCCCTCTCTCTCTGCCCCTCCCCCGTTCATGCTCTGTCTCTCTCTGTCCCAAAAAAAAAAAAAAAAAAAAAAAAAAAAAAAGAAATTGAGACCTTAGGAAACATCTGTTCTGATGCCTCACATTTTACAAGTGAAGACACTTGTAAACTTCGTGAGAGGTTATGTGACATGACCAAGATCACACAGCTCTCACTGAAATCTGCTTCTTCCAACTGTAGTGTCTTGCTTTTTCCAACTCATTATGCTGCTTTCTGTGTATACGTAAGCCCATCTTCACCTATCCCAGGTATGGAATTGCAGCTATACTTCTGAAATGGATCAGATGAATTAATTTAAATAGTCTCCAATTTTTATAACTGCACATCATGCTATTGCTCTAGCAAATATTAACATAAGACAGCGTCTCTACCTTCAAAAAGTTAACTTCTAAGTTACACAAGCTGCTTTGGCCTGAGCATTTAAACTAAAGTTTAATCCTAACTCTGCCCCTGACTCACCAGGACGCTTTGGACTAGTCACAAAATTGTCTCAGTTTCTTCATCTGCTCATTGGGAAGAATAATGCTGATCTGTCACTTGTTAACTTAAAGGAGCTGCCAGTCTTGTAGCTACTAAATAATTGTGTGTGTGGAGGGGGAAATCCTATAAAGATTCTAAGTATAAACTGAGACTATGTAACAAAGCCATCAAAGTACATAACTCAGATGCTTTCTAATAATCATGACATATAGAATTTTAGTTTACCAAAAAAGACAGGTGACTGCTACCAGTCAAGCACGTTCCTGCAAAAAACCACCTCTTCGCCATATTGTTTCAACATATCAGAGATGTTAATCAAACCTGTAGAATTTAAGGAACAAAATTGAAATGGAAATTGGCCTCAAAGCTAGTGAGACTGGGTGTGTAGCATGTTACAAAGGTTTCATCTGCCAAATAAAGTCTTCTCATCAGCAGAGGGAAAAAGGAACTGCTTTCCCATGACCAAAGAGTCTCTATGTGGCTGGGAATCCTGTTTGCCACTATCAGTTTTTGTGGGAGCACCACAAAAAAAGAATTCCAGACAAAGGTAGGCAACAATAGTAAGAGGCAATCCGATGAATAAATTAAACCTAAATTGTGGTTTGTTTCTCACTGACAATATTCTTTACTATATTACCTAATACTCATCTAACAATGGGATTTGTACAGGTGGGATAAAAATAAATTCCGTTCCTTTATTTTCAAAAATGCCCACAAGATGATTTTCAAAGTCCTGATACTACTTATTGCCAATGGAATCCAGCACCATAATTGCTTTAATAATTACCAAAAGAATTATGTGCTTGGCAAAATTGGCAAAGAAAAAGAGATGGTATCTTATTTAATCAGTCCTTAATAGAACAACTGAAATGGCCTAATAACGAGGGTTTACCAAATTATTTGTAACAGGAGATGAAGTTTTCACAATAAATTTTTCTTTTGAGATAATGATATCATTAGACACTGTGTTTAATGCCACACAGACAATTAGGAATAAAACAAAAAATTACTCATAGAAGAGAATGAATATTTTTTAAAGGAATAATAATGTTTGAATAACTATAAGCAGAGGTGTACATATGGGTTTGAGGGCTCATGGGATTCTTTCTACGTCCAGCTCTGCCTAACCACAGAACATGGACACTAAAGTTAGTCGGGTGCCATAGTGGAGATGGTTAGGGCTTACTAGCTAACTGTGTCCCCCCGCCCTACATTTCCCCGCCTAATTTGCAGTTAGGTGGGGGTCATGCAATTAGTTCAGACCAATGGACTCTGAGAGAAGGGAACCTGAGTCACTTCTAGGCTGGGGCAGTTAAGAGCTGATGTGGCTTGCTTATCTCTTCTCTTCTCTCTTCCCCTGCATCAGCAGCAAAGAGGTACACGTTCCAGATGCTGTAGCCCCTACAGAGGAACGCTACTGACTCATATTGGACTTGACATAAGTAAGAATAAACCTTTGTTGTGTTAAGCTAATGAGATTTCAGGGGCTCATGTTGTAGCACTAGGATTAATTACTCTGACAAACATAAAGGCCCTATGTTAATATGTTCATGGTGGCCTGAAACTTAAATTTATACTATTGACACTAGGCTTTTTAAAATACTATTAGAGGGAAAATAATATATTTCCTTCTTTTTTCCTCTTTTCCTCACTCTTTCTGGCCCTGCACAGTCTAAGGCAGTGGTTCTCAAAGTGTGGTTCCCAAGACCATTAACATCAGCATCATCTGGGAGTTTCTTAGAAATGTCAATCCCCTGGCCCCACCCCAGGCCTGTTTACTTAGAAATTCTGGGAGTGTGGCCCAGCAATCTATATTTTAACATACCCTCCTAGTAATTCTGGTGAACACTCAAGTTTGAGAAACAATGAACTGTCTAAGGTAACCTTTCCTTGAGTCCACCTGAATGTGATCAAAACGCAGCTATTCTTCCCCTTTATAAAATATGCATTCGGGCAGATTTTGAACTTCCCAGGCCTTTTTATGCCCCTGTCTTTTTTTCAAATGTCAGCTTTTATATTGATTAGCTATAAACAGATTTACTATAGCAAATTAAAGATAACTGCAACATCTTTGTCACTACCTCCACTGAGAAGTGAAGTCTTCTTTCCTCACCCCCTTTGAATAGAGGTTGGACCTGTGACTGCTCCCGACCAATAGAATGCAGGGGAAGTAAAGTCGTGCACCCTTTAGGCTAGACTTTAAGAGGACTGGCAGCTTCCACTTCCTGCCTTGTGAAATCCAGCAGCCATGCTACAGGGAAGCCTAAGTAGCCATAAGGAGAAGCGTGGAAGGCCTTGAGGAGAATCAAGACCCCCCCCCCACCAGAATGCCCCCACTGAGCTACCTGCTGATGGCCAATATTACCTGTCCCCTCTCCTTAGGCTTAGCTACAATAATAGGCAGCTTCTCCATCCTCAACTCTGAAAGCTTGCAAGGATTTCTCTACTAACTATCCAAGAAGTTTCAAATGGAGATCTGAGTCTTTTGCCTCCCATATCCATTACTATCAAGGAGAAAGAAAAGGAAATAGAATCAGTAAGTTTATAGCCTCATCAGAGGATCTCAATATAGTTGGGGGAGGAGTCAGATTTTACTACCTAAATAAAAATTTTCCTTTCCACATTCACCCCCAAGTATAGTCATCAAATAAGATTAGAACCTGGTTACCAGAAAGCTTATAGCTGCAAAAATCCTAGTTTTGAATTTTTTATTGAAAGAGATACTTGCAAAATGAAAGAAAACTAATATTAAGTGTTCATATCCACTAAATTATGGCTAAAAACAGCTTCCTTCAATGGGCTGACTATTACAGATACATAACAGAATTTAGGAATGAATTATATAAGGCTAAGAGTCAAAAACTAAGCATTCAAAATGTAAGTACATTCCCAGAAGCTATAAATAGCAAAGGACCAAACTTGCAAAGAAATTGCACCCAAAAACATGATGCTGGGCAGTAAGCTCCTAGACAGTAAGTAACATATCTTAGCTCTCTATCCTCATGATCCAACACCATGTTTGGTATATGTGTTTATGAATAAATA
This sequence comes from Panthera uncia, assembly GCF_023721935.1. Lineage (NCBI taxonomy): Eukaryota > Metazoa > Chordata > Mammalia > Carnivora > Felidae > Panthera > Panthera uncia. The sequence goes on along the minus strand of NW_026057577.1, from coordinate 72,964,778 downwards.
AATGAATGAGAGTCACACAAAGGAAGAAACAAAAGAGAACAAAGTGAAGAGGAAGGAGTGATAGGAAAAAGAATCAAATATAAATCCCTCTAGGAACAGATATCACTGAATTTTTCAAAGGTGCTTTCTCAACTTCAGCACTCTGATACATAAGCAATTGGGATATAAACCTTGGTCAGCACATGTAAAACACAGCAGCTAAACAGGCCCTGCAGCTTTGAGCTCCCAAGGCAAGTCAGACCTCAGCAGAGGAGCAAGGCTTTCAGCACCTTAAAAGGAACTAAAGGAAGGAAAGTTCTCACACTCCTTCCAGGCCAGTCCCTAACATCTTTAAGAGAAAGGATTTGGTAGTCATTTCATAATAAAAGGGGTCACCTGGAATTAAGAGGAAATCAATTCTATATGTACAGAAGCCTCTCTCAACCTGGAACTTTTAATACTCAAAATTCTTTTTTTTTTTTTTAGTTTATTTATTTATTTTGAGAGAGACACAGACAGTGTGAGCAGGGGAGGGGCAGAGAGAGAGGGAGAGAGAGAGAATTCCAAGCAGGCTTCGCAATGCCAGTGCAGAACCAGACTCAGGGGTTGAACTCACAAAACTGTGAGATCATGACCTGAGCCGAAACCAAGAGTTGGACGCTTAAGCACCTGAGCTACCCAGGCACCCTGATACACCAAAATTCTTGATGGTAACTTTCAAACATTAAAATTTCCACACTCCACGCCACAAAAGGGACAGATTTTCATTTAGGACAATAGTCATATGCTAACAGTCATGGTTGTTGTTTATCAGCCATTAAAACAACTATTTATCTTTTTTATAAATTTCTTTTCATTATTTAATTTTATATAAGTTTATTATTTAAGTCATTGCTCATTTTCTTACTCTAATCCTCAAAGACCATCCTATCAAGTATATGTATATAAATAAACATTTATTTATATATATTTAAATATAAATATTTATACTTATAAATATAAACATTTATTTATATATGTTTAAAAATAAACATTTATTTATATATATAACATTATATATATGTTTATATATATATATTTATATATATTTATATATATTTATATATGCCATGTTTTACAATACATCAAATCAAAGAGTCAAATTTTGGACCTGTAAGAAAATGTTTTTTACAAGCTAATCCCAATCATTTTATAGACAGAAAAGTCTGAGATCTGCAGAGTTGAAGTAACTTAACCTTGTTAGAGTAAGTAGTTACCAAAGCACTACTGCTGATGGATAAATTCATCCTTCAGCAATCATGAGGGAAATAGGCAGCTTGGCACTCTACCAGTCCCAGGGAGAACAAGGATGAAAATGGAGTCACTCTGTTATTCTCTTACATGTATTGCCTATATATCCATCCAATGATTTTCTAGCATATTCACTGAATTGTATTATTTTCATTTATAGCAATTTACCTTTAAGTCATTATAATACCTTTATTTGGACACAGGGGCAGATAACATAATGTCCTTTATGGAAACTCAGACACTGTCATGTTGACTGATATTTCAAAGAGTCTGACAAGTAAGTCAGTGGCACCAGTGCCAAATGTCAGGGTCTGTACTTAATCCAACTAGATCACACTATTAGAAATAGATATCCTTTTGAATGTCTGATTGGATTGGATTAGGTAATAACACAGTAACTAGCAAGCAGCAAGAGACAATTAGTATGCACCTCATGAAGGTGTTTTGGATGTGCTTCATTTTGAAAGAGGAATGTGAGGTTGCCAAATCTCAGACAAGTCATGTTTATTCCTGTATCTGAGATGCTGAATGATACAAAATTTTCTTGAGTAAATTTTTAAATCTTTTTCTGGCTGCAACTCTACCCCATCTCTGCTCACATCAGTGCATTAAAGGATATACAGTCAAAAGCTCGCTGTGGGCTTCAGAAGAAGAAAATAAATTCAACGACAAGTAAAAACAGGAAGTGCCATCCTAGTATAATTTAACATTCACAGTTTTCAAAGTCTGATAAGAAACTCAAATTCCCACACTCTGCTCAAAGGAAAATACTATCTCTTTGCTTAATCTGGCTTTTATTCTGTATCTGTAAAACATGGAGTAAACCGATCTGGCAATTTTATGCTCAATTTAGTCAATGTAGTGCACAATTCAAGTTTCAAAACATAATATGATATAGCCAGTTGGGTGTTTACATTTACCAAATTAACTAGATCATTGCTAAATCATTTCCCTTTGTTCTTTTTGGGTATTTTCCTAAGCATGGGAATGTATGGGATGTACCTATAGTCACAGAGGTGACAAACAGTTATTCAAGTTGTCAAAAGTTGAATGTACACCCCCCCCACAAAAAAAAATCAGCATGTAAAGTGGCCTGATGCCCACATCAAATACTCCCCTACGCAGCCTCCTAACATGACTACACATAGTCCCTTGGCCCTGTCTCAATGTGGCCAAAACCACATGCACCTGGGTCATGGGGCTGTAAGAGACAAAACTCATCTATTATAAGCCACTATCTCTATTAATAACTTGAATTCATCTTCACAAACTGTAGGGCTTCTCAGGAGGGCACAGAATAAATCAACAATACCAAAATCAGCAAGACTATACATAGCTATGGCGATATAAGCTTAACAAGATCAAATATTTTTAAGAGCATTTGATTAGGCTTTCTGGGGTGTGGGGTGGGTGGCTGCCATTGCTTCTTCAGGTAGATCAGCTAACTCTACCTACCTGGGAATGGGTAAAGAGCAGTACTCTTCCTATTCTGCATTAATCAAATCATGTTTTCTGGAGGAAAAGATGAACTTTATACTGGTAGTCACATAGAGACACTATTGTGATGCATCTATGTTATGTGAATGGAGAATGGGTCTAATTGAAGAATTCCAACCATTTCTATGCAGCAAGGGAGGTTCAGTTGCTAGATCTCCAAACTTTTCAAGAGAAGTCAGAAATTAAAACTTTTGTTATAAATTTTCCTGACTTATTTTAACATCAAGAGACCAAACAAAATAGGTCTATACTTAGTTTGGCCAATGACCACTGGTTCAGATGTCTTATATACACAGGGATTTTTATTTACTTTATTTTTTAATGTACTCACTATATACTTATTTGACCAATCCTTATTTATTTATGACGATCCCAACATTAGTTTGATTCTACACAATTTTCTTGAGTCAACTGGCTATAGTTCCACTATGTGCTAACTAAGGAAAATCCACCTATGAATAAGATAACATTTCTGACATCAAAAAGACACAGCGGAGAAAAGTCAGGAAGTAAGGTGTGTTGTAATAAAGGAGTGTATTCAGGATAAATGGGATGAATTTAGGGAGCTAATGATGGCAGATGAAGTGAAAAAGACCAGGTAGCAAAGGCCTTATATGCCATGGAGACGTGGATACCAGCAGCTACCATTTACTGAACACATAAAATGCACCAAACCCTGTGCTTGTATTGTGCCTATACTACCTAGGTTAACTCTCATACCAACCTCGATGAGGAAGGAACTATTATTATCTCCATTTCATAGACGAGGAAACTGAAACTTAGAAAGCTCAAGTAAACTGCCCAAGAACATGGCTGTATATGGCAGAGTCAGAATCTGGGCTCACAACCTGTATCTAATTCCAAAACCTATGTTTTCAACCACTATGATATTGCTAAGGAATTTGGATTTCAGCCTACAAGTAATGGAAAACAAGTGAAGAATCTTAGGCCCACATTATCCTATTCCATTCTAACATTCCATGAGCTAAACAATGGAAAATATGATTACTGTTTTATATCTGGAGAAATCAAAAAAGGATAAGCAACTCAAAGCAAGGAAAACAACGGTCTCCCACCACACAGATAGCTCAATTTCTAGCCCACGACTAATTCTGGTTTTATATGGTTGGCAAATATTACCTTTTAAACACTTGGTATGCTTTCAGCAATCATACTTCTTCAAATTCAGAAATTCCAAGAGCACATTCCCAGTTAAATCCTCTTGTCAGCAGAACCTTAGCTATTTCTAGCCAAGTTCTTCCTAATTTGTGATGTAAATCTGAGAAATACAAAATAATTACTGGGACAAAGGACAGCAGTCATCAACCTCTGATCTCTGACAACTGTGTGTGTAGGACATACAAATCCCATCTGAGTGTCATAATGAAATAATAGTATACTAAGAATTTACATACTAGTAATTTAATAACATTCCTTGGGTTGACTTATAATTGCTGTGAAGCATTTAAGCACTCAATCTTCCAAGTTATGGCCATAATATTTTATTCATGTATGTGAAAGTTTGTCTCCATCAAGTTTCCCTGCAACAAAATTTAACAACACTTTTATTATACAGGTCAAGGCTAATAGTTAAAAAGAGATTACTTATTTATAACAGTGCTATAACATGGTTGGGTCAAAGCTATGACCAAGATACTTCTTTGCTCACAAAATAAAAAAGTTGCATAAATGGAAATATATTCTGGTCACTTTTGTTCCCCAAATATGTCACACAGCTAGAGAGTGTAATTCTAATGCTTTCCAGAATGAAAAAATACAGTAACTTTCTCCATAAAAGATAAATAATGACCACTTGTTCAGCACTTATAAATATGTCACAAATATCCTTTGAGAAAGGAATACTACACCAACTTTTTCAGAGAAGCAAATTGAGGCTCAGAGAGGTAAAAGAACTTTTCGAAGATCAAAAAACTAGGAAGAAGTAATCCCTAGAAATTGAACCCAGAAAAATCCTAAGTCTATATGTTTGACTGCTTGGAAGTCTTACACATTGGAGAGAAAAATAAACGAAGAATGGAAGAAGTGAGTGATACAAAGCAGCTCAAGGTTTATCTAGATTATATATAATCCTAGATTTCCTAGATTATATAATCTAGGAAAATGTTGGGAGGGGCGCCTGGGTGGCTCAGTCAGTTAAGTGTCCAACTCTTGATTTCAGTGTAGGTCATGATTTTACAGTCATGAGATCAAGCCCCATGTCAGGCTCTGTGCTGGGTGTGAAGCCTGCTTAAGATTCTCTCTCCTTCTCCCTCTGCCCCTCCCCACTCTCACATGCTCTGTCTCTCTCTCTGTCTCCCCCCCACCTCTCTCTCAAAAAAAGTATTGGGAAACAAGTGTAAGATGTTTATGAAAAGAGAACAAAATATAAAGATAAATTATAGAATGGGGAGATCTGCAAAATCTGTAACAAGCAGAAAACTAGAGATAGAAGGGAAATTCCTCAAACTGATAAATAACCTCTACGAAATAACTACAGCTAACATCATACTTACTGAAAAGATAATGGATTTTTTGTCCCTTAAATCCAGAATAAGATGAGAATGTGCCCTCAAAATTGTCCAGGTCATCAAAAACTAGGAAAGTCTGAGAAACTTTCATAGCACAGAGAAGCCTAAAGAGACATGACAATTAAATGTAATATGGTATCCTGGGTGGTATACTGTAATAGAAATAGGACATTAGAAAAAACAACTAAGAATATCTGACTAAAGTATGGGCTTTAGTTAATAACAATGTATCAATGTTGGTTCATTAATTGTAACAGATACACCATACTAATGCAAGATGTTAATAACAAGGGAAATGGGGCAGGGAGGATGAGGGTCATATGGGAACTTTCCATACTATCTTCATAATTATTCTGTAAATCTAAAACTGTTCTAAAATTAAAAGTTTATTTAAAAAATACAAATATAAAATTGCTAGTTCTAAAAGATAAAGAACTATAAACTGAAAAGAAGAAAACAACTCAAAATAAGAATAAGCAAAGGCTATGAGCAGGAGAAAAATCCAAATGGCTATAAAATTTAAACAACCAACCAAAAAAACAAAAACAAAAATAAAAACAAAAACAAAAACAGAAAACAAAAAAAGCCCAACCGCATTGACCCCATCAATGGGCAAAAGGTATAGAAATTAAAACATGATACTCTTTTTTAAACATCAGTTTAGCCTACATTTAAAAACGTAAAAACATCCTTGTGGTACCTGGGTGGCTCAGTCAGTTAAGCATCTGACTTTGACTCAGGTCATGATCTCACAGTTCATGGCTTTGAGCCCTGAGTCCAGCTCTGTGCTGATAGCGCCGAGCCTGGAGCCTGCTTTGGATTCTGTGTCTCCCTCTCTCTCTGCCTTCCCCTCCTCAGCCTCTGTCTTTCTCTGTCTCTCTCTGAAAAATAAATAAATATTAAAAAAAACTTTTTTAAGTAAAAATATCCAGTGTTTAGAAGGATGTAGGAAAATGGACATATTGCTGATGGAAGCATGATTGCTAGAACCTTTCACAAAGTAACGTGGTGATATCCATTGCAAATAAGAAATGCATATACATCTTGACCCAGCAATTATCTTTCGGGAATCTATCCTACAGCATTAAAAGCACCAGAATGAATGGATATATTCAAAAGAGGTCTAACTGTAAAATTACAATAATGTAAAACAGTATTTTTAGTGGTTAAAAAAATTAAAAGCAAATTTAATGTCCATGATAAGGATAATGATTAAATAAACTATAATATATCCATACTATTATGCAGCTACTAAAGAATATGACATATACCTATTAACCAGAGAGATGCTATGATGTAATTTTAAGTGGCAAAAGAAAATTACAGAATAATATACCTAGTAGGAAAGTAAAACCCTCTACATGTGTCTCTATGTTTAAATATTTTTGGAAGACAACACACCTGGCTGAGTTACCACAGGACAGTGAAGTTCTGCTTTAGACTTATTCTCTTATTACTCCTCATACATACAGATAGTAAAATTAAAATAAAATAAAACTTCAAACATAATTGTCCTATGTTGACTTAGCTGCACTATATTAAAAAAAAATTAATGTCAGAGCTTCAGAAAGTATTGACATGATCACTTTCTAGAAGCAACAGTGTAACACAGTAAAATGAGAAGATATTCTCCATGGGACCACAGTAACCTATTTTCTGCATCAAGAGAAAAAGCACCAAGTTATTTATTTTTATCAGTGACCTACATAAGCGGATTGAACCCAGTAAGTCTGCATTTGCTTCCATATGTGTGCAATTGTTAATTTTCTAGAAGTTGGGCAAAGGATGCAAATTGTGACAAGTTCGGAGAAACAGCATTTTTGAAAATAAAACGAAGTCCAGTATATATGAGTATCAAAACATACACAGGAGAACCAAAAACAATAATTTCAATCAATAACCATGACATCAATAACCATGGGTAGCATCTGAAACCAGAAGTCCAGTCAGCAAGAGTTGGAAGATATAATAAATATATATAAATCCAACTGGGTAACTCTAGAAAGAAAAAGCCAGAAAAGAGAAAAGCTAGCAGAACATTTATAAACAGCTCTGTTAAAGCTTCATTCAGCAACACAGATGAAAGATGGTATCTGAAGCTATTCAACCTAACCATTAAACATTTGGCTATATTTAAAATCATATACTGTTTGACACAAAGCAATGCCAATGCATGTTTTGAAGGAAAGGGGAGAAAAGAAGAGAAGGACAGAACAAGGCAATTAGAAGAAAAGTAAATGATGAGAATGTTCAATAGAGAAACAGTTACTCTTAAATTTGAAAAACTGTAAAAAGGAAGAATTTCTAGAGTTTTTGTGGACTGAAAGAACAAACAAATAAAACTACAGTTTTCTTGCCAACCTGGTTATCCCTAATCTTGCAAATGGAAGGAAAAGATGTCCCCCTCAGAGTAAAACTCCAAACAGTGAGTTTTTATGAGAAAGCTTGAAGCACACCCACTGGACTCCATAGTAACTTTTCTAGACAAGTGGATGAAAGATAAGATACTACAAGGAGCAAGGCACAGAGGAGTCTACATACCAAATAAGTATATCAGTGTATTTCAGATTAGAGCTTTGGAAACATTAAGACAACAAGCAAGAGTCAGGCCCCAGACACAGAAAAATTATAATGATTTCTCTTGTAACCAGGCCTGTCACATAAGGGGTATATATTAACTCCCCAGCATCTCACAAAGGAACATAAAACGTCTTGAAAGCCTTACTTACACCCAAGGCATTGGTTTCGGCAAAAAGAAGAAAGAGTAGAAAAGAACAACCTGTGACCCAAACAAAAGAAAAACTAATATTTGTAGATTTGCAAATGTATACTCTGATTAAAAAGCCACTTTTTTTCTTGTCAGAGATGTCTCAAAACTCTCCTGAAAAAAATAGAGTTTTTCCCCCAGAAACTTGAAGTTTCTCACAGGAAGATAATTTTGAGAGAAAAGGGTGTGAAGAAGATGCAGAGGGGGCACCTGGGAGGCTCAGTTGGTTAAGCAACCAACTTCAGCTCAGGTCACGATCTCACGTTTTGTGGGTTTGAGCCCCACGTAGGGCTCTGTGCTGACAGTTTGGAGCCTCCTTCAGATTTTGTGTCTCACTCTCTCTCTGCCCCTCCCCCACTCATGTTCTGTCTCTCTCCCTCAAAAATAAAATAAATGTTAAAAAAAAAAAACAAACCCAGATTAATGGGAGGACTACTGGAACAGGAATCAGGAAGTTGGGTTCTAATCTTGGCTCTGCCTCTGAATCACTGATGGACCCTTGAGTCTAACATTCTCTGTAACATGAGAGAGGTGAAGTATCCTACTGCAATACCCCATGTATTATAACTGAAATGTGTTTTGCTTCATGTTAAATGGAAACTTGCTTATACCTATGGTTCTAAGTTTGAGACAGTTTCCCATATTTTGCTTCAAAACGTAAGGGTATAGTCAAATTTTAGCCAGATGATTTTATATACATTCTTGTAATATTTTAAATTCTATACCTAGAACTGCAGTGGTCCAGGCCAGTGATTTTAAAAACTTGTTTTAAGATAATGAACCCGTTGGTCATCAAGTTTATTACAAAGGGGACTGATGTACAAATAGAAAAGGAGAGCTTCTTGGGGTGCCTCAGTGGTCAGTCGGTTGGGCATCCAACTTCGACTCAGGTCATGATCTCACAGGTCGTGGGTTTGAGCTCCATGTCAGGCTCTGTGCTGACAGCCCAGAGCCTGGACCCTGCTTCAGATTCTGTGTTTCCCTCTCTCTCTGTCCCTCCCCACTCTTACTCTGTCTCTCAAAAATAAATAAACATTAAAAAATATTTTTTTAAATTTTTTGTAACGTTTATTTATTTTTTGGGACAGAAAGTCAGAGCATGAACGGAGGAGGGGCAGAGAGAGAGGGAGACACAGAATCAGAAGCAGGCTCCAGGCTCTGAGCCATCAGCCCAGAGCCCGACGCGGGGCTCAAACTCACGGACCGCGAGATCGTGACCTGAGTCGAAGTCGGACGCTTAACCGACTGAGCCACCCAGGCGCCCCAACATTAAAGAACATTTTAAAAAGAAAAGAGGAGCTTCTTTATTGAAGACAAGGCAGGGATATAGGGAATGAGGGTGAGGAAGAGTAGAGTTCTTCTTCCTCTAATTCCCCAACTGTACTTTTCCAGAGACCATTAAATACTGCCACTGAGAGCCCAAGAAAGTCAACATTCTGGGACAGCTTATCACAAAGGACTAATGTAGGTAATACATATTAGAAACAAAGGTTGAGGAATACAACTCCATTTAAACTACCGCAAAACCTCTGTTTCTATAGTAGGGAAACTAACATCATTTGGCCTTCACTTGGTGTGAATTAATCACAAACACAAATGCAAATGAGGGCATGAAAAGGCCACTACAGCACTCTGTGATAATGTGGGTTTCCAAGGGATCCACAATATGCTCAAGTGAATTTTTTCAGAATACTATGAAAATTAAAATACAAATACATACCCAAATATGTATTAGAAGGGTATTAACCAGTAACAGGAAAACATGGAAGAATAAAAGTCACTGGTAAAGGTAAATATATAGTTAAAATTAGAGTATTCTAATAGTAAAATGGGGATAGGTAAATCATTTATAATTTTAGCATAAATGTCAAAAGATAGGAGTACTAAAAATAAGTATAATAATTGCTAAGGAATATACATTGTAAAAAATGTAAATTGTGAAATCAATAACATAAAATATGTGTGGAGGACAGTGTAAAAGCATGCAGTTTTTGTGTGTATTTGAAGTTAAATTATTAGTTTAAAATAGACTGTTATAAATATAAGATGTTTTGTGTAAAGTTTATGGTAACCATGAAGCAAAAAACAGTAGTAGATACACAAAAGATAAAAGAGAAAGGAATCAAAGCATAGCACTATAGAAAAGGAGAAGAAGAAAAAGAAGAAGAAGAAGAAGAAGAAGAAGAAGAAGAAGAAGGGGAGAAGGGGGAGGAGGAGGAGAAGAAAAGAAAGAAAATCACAGAAGAAAACAAGAGATAAAAAATGGGATGCCTGGGGTTCAGTTGGTTAAGTATCCAACCCTTGATTTCAGCTCAGGTTATGATTTCACAGTATGTGGAATTGAGTCCTGCATTGGGCTCTGCACTAACAGCATGGTACCTACTTGGGATTCTCTCTCTCTGTCTCTGTCTCTCTCTCAAAATAAATAAACATTAAAAAAGGGGAGAGAGATTTAAAAAAAAAAAAATGAACAATGAATTACAAAGCAACCAGAAAATTATTAGCAAAATGGCAATAGTAAGTCCATTCTTACCAATAATGACTTCAAATGTAAATGAACTAAATTCTTCAACCAAAAGACACAAAGTGGCTAACCAGATAAAAAACAAGTCCCAACTATATGCTGTATACAAGAGAATCACTTCAATTTTAAGAACAAACAGACTAAAAGTGAAGGTATAGAAAAAGACATTCCATGCAAATGGAAACCAGAAGAATTCAGGGATAGCTATATTGATACCAAACAAAATAGATTCACTGTAACAAGAGACAAAGAAGGTCATTATATAATAATAAAGGAGTCAATTCACTAAGAGGATGTATTTGTATATATTTATGCATGCAAAAATAGGAGCAGCTAAATACATAAAGCAAATATTACAAGATCTGAAGAGAGAAACAACAATGCAATAACAGCAGGAGACTTTAATACCCCACATTCAACATTGGATAGATAATCCAGGTGGAAAGTCAATAAGGAAACATTAAACTTAAATTATATGTTAGGCTCTGGGCACCTGGGTGGCCCAGTCGGTTAAGCATCTGACCTCGGCTCAAGTCATGATCTTGCGGTCCATGAGTTCAAGCCCCATGTTGGGCTCTGTGCTGACAGCTCGGAACCTGGAGCCTGCTTCAGATTCTGTGTCTCCCTCTCTCTGTCCCTCCTCTGTTCATGCTCTGTATCTGTCTCAAAAATAAACATTAAAAAATTTTTTTTAAAAATTATATGTTAGGCTTGATGACCTAACAGACATATACAGAATATTCCATTCAATTCCATTCAATTCTAATACACATCCTTCTCAAGTGCAAATGGGACATTCTCCAGTATAGATAATATTTTAGTCCACAAAACAAGTTTCAATAAATTTAAGACTGAAGTCATATCAAGCATCTTTTCCAACCACAAAGGTGTGAAACTACCAATCAATTATGAAAAAAAAAACTGGAAAATTCACAAATATGTGGAGATTAAACAACATGCTCCTGATAACCAATGAGTCAAAGAAAAAAATCAAAAGAGAGATAAAAAAAAATTTGAAACAAATGAAATGGAAATACAACACACCAAAATTTATGGAAAGAATAAAAAGTTTTTAAATGATAAACAAACCAGACAAACGTTTAGCTAGACTAAGCAAGAAAAGAGGACTCAAATAAAATTATAGATGAAAGTGAAAACATTACAACCAAGATCACAGAAATACAAAGAATAATAAGATACTGCTATAAACAATTATACACCAATGAATTGAACAACCTAGGAGAAATGGATATATTCTGAAAATGATGCAAACTACCAATACTGAATCATGAAGAAAGAGAACATATGAATAGACAAATTACTATTGAATCAGTAATCAAACAACTCCCAAGAAAGAAAAATCTAGTACCAATGTCTTCACTGGTGAATTCTACGAAACATTTTAAAAACGAACAAATACCAATATTTGAGGAAAAAACTTCCGAACTCATTATATGAGGACAACATTACCCTGATAACAAAGCCATACACAGAATGTATGAGGAAAACAAAACAAAAACAAACAAACAAACAAACAAACAAATACAGGCCAATATCCCCAATGAATATAGATGTAAAAATACTCAGGAAAAATAAACCTGGAGGGTATTATGGTAAGTGAAATAAGTAAAAGAGAAACACCATATGATATCATTTATATGTGGAATCTAAAAAACAAAACAAACGAACAGAGAAACAAACAGAGACAGAATCATAAATACAGAGAACAAATTAGTGGTTGCCAGAGGGGAGAGGACTAAGGGATGGGCAAAATAGATAAAGGGGATTAAAAGGTACAAACTTCCAGTTATGAAATAAATAAGCCATGGAGATACAAAGTACCATGTAGGGAATACAGTGTATAATATTTTAATAACATTGTACAGTGATAGATGTAACTACACTTACCATGGTGAGTATAGTATAACATACAGAATTGTCAAATTACTATGTTGTATACTGAAACTAATGTAACACATGTCAATTATACTTAAATTTAAAAAAAGAGAGTGAGACAAGATGAGGATAAAAAGGCAGATAAAAAAAAGTTTTCAGCAAAATATTAGGAAAAAAACTTCAACAGTACATTAAAAAGATCATACACCATGATCAAGTGGTATTCGTTCCCAGGATGCAAGGATGGTTCAACATCTGCAAATCAATTATATGATGCAGTGCATTAACAACATGAAGGATAAAAATCATATGATCATCTCAGTAGATGAAGAAAAAGCATTTGACATCATCAACATCCATTTATGATTAAAATAAATCACTCTCAACAAAATGCGTATAAAGGGAACATACTTCAACACAATAAAGGTTATATATGACAAGCCCAGGACTAATATGATACCCACTTATAAAAAGATAAAAGTTTTTCTTCTAAGACCAAGAACAAAACAGGGATTGTCATTTTTATTCAACACAGTACTGGAAGTCCCGAGCAGAGGACTTGGGCAAGACAAAGAAATAATAGGCATACAAGAGGAAAGAAAGCATTAAAGCTGTTTCTATCTGTAGATGGTATTATATATAGAAAATCCTGAAGATTCCACCAAAAAACTGTTAGAACTAATCAGCGAATTCAGTAACATTGCAGGACACAAAAGCAATATACAAAAAACAATTGTGTTTTTATACACCAACAATGAACTACCAGAAGGAGAAATTAAACATTCCAATTTACAACTGCATCAAGAAGAATAAAATACATAGAAATAAATTTAACTGTGAAGAGAAAGAACTGTATACTGAAAACCATAAGACACTGATGAAAGAAATTAAAGAAGACACAAATAAGTGGAAAGATAGTCCATGCTCATGGATTAGAAGAATTAATATTGTTAAATTGTCCCTACTACCCAAAGCAATCTACAAAATCAATGCAATCCTTATCAAAATTTCAATGAAATTTTTCACAGAAATGGAAAAAACAATCCTAAAATTAGTATGGAACCATAAAATATACCAAATAGCCAAAGAAATCTTAAGAAAGAAAAACAAAGCTTGAGGTATTAAACTTCCAGATTTTGAACTATATTACAAAGCTATAGTAATCAAAACAGTGTGGTATTGGCATACAAACAGACACATAGATCAACAGAGCAAAATAGAGAACTCAGATACAGGCCAGGCATATATAATCAATTAATTTGTAACAAAGGAACCAAGAATATACAATGGAAAATGGACAGTCTTTTCAAAAAATGGTGTTGGGAAAACTGGTAGCCATATATAAAAGAATGAAACTGGACCTCTATCTTATACCATACACAAAAATCTACTGAAAGTAGATTAAAGACTTGAACATAAGACCTAAAATCATAAAGCACCCAAAAGAAAACACAGAGGTTAAGCTCCTTGACATCATCTTGGCAATGACGTTTTGGATTTGACACCATAAGCAAAGGAACAAAACCACAAATAAATAAGCAGGACTACATTTAACTAAAAAGTTTCTGCACAACAAAAGAAACCATCAACAAAATGAAAAGGCTACCTATGGAATGAGAGAAAGTATTTGCAAACCACATATCTGATAATGGATTAATATCCGAAATACAACAGGAACTTATAGCAACACAACATACAACCCAATTAAAAAATGGACAAAGAATATGAATAAATACTTTCCTAAAAATAAAAAAAATACAAAATACAGATGGCCAAAAGGTACATGAAAAGTTATTCAACATCACTAATAATCAGGCAAATGCAAGTCAAACTGCAATGACATATCAGCTCACACCTGTTAGAATGGCTATCATAAAAAAGACAAGAAATAACAAATGCTAGTGAGGGTGTGGAGAGAAGGGGAACTATGTACATTGTTGGTGGGAGGAATGTAAATTGGTATAGACACTATGGAAAACCGTATAGGGGTTCCTCAAGAAATAAAAACAGAACTACCACACAATCCAGAAACCCCACTTCTGAGTATATAACCAAGGGTAATGAAACCATTATCTGAAAGAGATAATCGGTACTGCCATGTTCATCACTGTATTATTTACAATAGCTAAACCATGGAAACAGCCTATATTTCCAGCCATGGGTGAATGGATAAAGAAATTGTAGTATATACATACAATGGAATATTACACAGTCTTTAAAAAGAAGGAAATCCTGCCACATGTGAAAACTTAGATGGATCTTGAGGCCATTGTGTGAGGTGCAATAAGCCAGAGAGAGAAGGATAAACATCGCATGGTATCACTTACAATGAAACCTAACGCTCATAAAAAAAAAAAAAAAAAAAGTCAAAAGTCAAACTCATAGGAACAGAGAATAGAAAAGCACTTGCCAGGGTCTGGGGGCTGGAGGAAATAAGGGAATGTTGGTAGAAAAGTAATACAAACTTTCAGTTATAAGATAAATAAAATCTTAGTATCTAATATGTAACTCAATGACTGTAGTTGATAACATTGTATTGTATAATTGGATGTGGTAAGAGTAGAACTTCACACACACACAAAAAGGCCAATATATAAGGCAATGGATCTGTTGATTAAACTTAATAGAGGGAGTCCTTTCACAGTTTATACATATAAAATCATCATGATATGCACTTTATCTTACTATTTCATTTTTCAATTATACCTCAATAAAAAAAAAAACAGAAAAAACTATTAGAATTGCAGATCCACAAGAAAATGCATTTCACCGTCTAGAGTTCTACTAAATTCTCTCTGATTAAAACTGATTTCAGGAAGGACGATACAGTTTTATTTTTCCTTCTCAGGACTCTCTAAGTTATATGTCATATTTTTGAAAAGTCACTTAACTTTGGAGGTGAAGAATGATTAACTGGCACAGACTTCAAGGACAAATACATCAACAGCCCATTTCAGCCCAATCTGCGTGCCTACTAGGATTCAGCCATGGCTGGACCCTTATGGCAATAAGAAGAATTGCTCCCCATCCTATCAGAGGTCTATTTACATTGCTCAATTTTTAGGAAGTTCGTTTGGTGTGGAAAGCAGAAAAGATCTATATGAAAGTCAAAATATGGGATAGGCTCAGATTTCTCTGAGCCATAGGAAGAGACAAGTGGGAAGCCAGTGGTTTTCAAAGGCACAAAAGGACATCCAAATAAAGAATCTTTTTCACTCAACCAATATGTATGGGGTGCTTATTATAAAATGACAATGGGAATACAACTGTGAAAAAGCCACAGGCTCCCATCTCTGATCAGAAGAGAAATAGCATGTAAGTAAGTTATAAATCTTAACAAGTGCTACCAAAAAAAAAATAAATAAATAAAGCAATGTGGTAAACAGGGACAATTTTCAATAGAATAGAAAGGGAAGACCTCCACAAGGAGGGATATTTGAACCTACATGGAAGGATGAGAAGATGGGGATGGAATGAGAAGGAGAAAGACATGTCCAGAAACAGCAAGAACAAAAACCCTAAGGCGGGAGAAATCTTGGCACCTCTTAGGTATAGGCAGGCAGGGTGGTAGAAGCCTACTGAGAGCAAGTGGTACTGGGTGAGGGGCCAGCTACTCTCCACCACTGCAGGAGTTTGCATTCCATCTTCAGATTTATGGGAACTCACTAGAGGATTTTTAAACAGAGACTTGATTTTATTTACTGTTTTCATAGATCACTCTGCTATGGAAGGAGCATGGCAAGAGTGGTGAAAGGGTGGTTAGAATGGAGATTACAATTCTTGCAGTTATCCAGGAAGGAAATGATGGTGTTCTAGGATCAGGAATAGTAGTGATATAGAAGACAAGTAAATGACTTCAAAGCTTATTTTGGAAACAAATACAGAATTCCTTTTGGGTTGGTTATTGAAGGTAAGAGGAAAAACATAGTCAAGAATGAGTCCTAGGCTTTGGTATACGTGTTGGGATGTATGGTAGGATTTCAATGGGGACTGAGGGAGAAGTTGGTACAACATTGGGAGCATATAACTTGAGATGCTGACTAATGTTACCCAGACATCAGCTGGAGGTTCTCTAATTTCTGAGATTTAGGTAGTACACCTTTGAACCCTCAGTTCTATAGTATGAGGAGAACTAGAACTCCTCAAGATTTCTTTTTTTTTTCCACAAGGGTTTACAATTTCACCATTATCCTGTGTATCTGCCTCCTATGTCCTCATCTTCTACCTCCATTCACCCCTGTCAACACTTCAACCTCTTTTTTTTTCTTTCATTTTTTTAAAATATGTGTGTGTTTCCTTGTTTGGTACATTTATTCATAACACAACTAATGGCATTGTATATAACGTTATAGGGTTGGCATACTGATTTCAACTAAGCATAGTTAATTGTAAGGGATGCCATATAATGCCACATTCTTGGGGGGAAAAAGATAATTAGGACAATAATATTACACTTACTACTTTTTAGAAACAGCTGTGTAACATTTGGGATTATATATAAGTCTTTATGCTTGTCAAAGCCATGGTACATTTTCTAAATGACTTCAGGTTTTCACTGGAGTCCCTGTCACTGAAGTCACATTGTTCTTAGAACACTTAATGTAGAAAAACATCTCTGATGTCATTCTAAACCCAATTATTTTCAAATGGTACTAGAAATGGTACCAAGTTCTTTATTTCATGCATTCCTGTGCCAGTGATGATCACTCTTATATCAAGGTCTTCAAATTACTGTGAACAATTTCTTCCCAATAAATGCAGTGACTCATGATAGCTCCTAACAGGAAGCATGTCCTGTTATAATTTCTGCTTCAACTCATCTGCTGCAGAATCAGCCAAAGGCCGGAGAAGCAGGACATCCCAGCTTCTTGAAAGAGACCTATGGCAAACAATATGTGCTCCTGTTGATAGTTGCCTCTCTCACCCATAAGTTCACAAAACAAATCCACTCATATCCACTCCATTCAGCATCTTCTGGATCTTTACTCATGTCAATGAAGATCTGAGGTGTCCGTGAGATCATAGCCAGACTCATAACTTATTTAAAATTTCCACAGATTTCAAGTGAAAGTATATAAAACTATCTTAGGGAGTATTAAAAATCATTAGATTACATTTTACTTTTACTAAAAAATATTTATTGTACACTTATAATAGGCCAGGAACTCTAGGTGCTAAGGAAAAATAACAGTACAAATGGACACATATGCTACTATCAAGCAGCTAAAGGGTCTGAGGGTCTTTGAGCTTTTGTTTTGTTTTGTTTTTGTTTTTTTACTTTTTTTAAATTGAGGTATAAGTGACATGTAATATTATGTTATTTTCAGGTATACAACATATACCTGTGTATTTGTATACACAGTGAAATGATCACCACAAAATAAGTCTAGTTACCATCTGTATTATACTGTACTATACAAAATTACAAAAAAAGTGAAGTTTTTTTTCCTGTGATGAGAAACAAGATTTTAAGATTTACTCTCTTGGTAATTTCAAATATGCACTACAATACTATTGATATAGACACTATGCTGTACGTTACACATCCATGACTTATTCACTTTATAGCTGGATATCTGTATCTCTTGACCCCCTTTACACATTTCACTCTCCTTCCAAGTCCCCCTCCCCCCTGCACCCACCATTCTGTTCTCTGTATCTATGAGTTTAATTTTATTTGTTCTGTTTTGTTTTCCAATGTTTTTATTTGGGTATAATTGACACAAAATGATACCTTCGTTTTAAGTGTATAACATAGTGATAGGACAAATTTATACACCACGCTATACTCACTAGAAGTACAGCTGCTTTCTGTCACTATGCAACACTATTAAAATATCGTTAACAATATTCCTTATGCTGTGTCTTCTATTCCCATGACTTATTCATCTATAACTGGAAGCTTGTGTCTCCCACTCCCCTTTACCCATTTTGCCCAGTTCCCCCTCCCCTCTGGCAGCCCTTAGTTTGTTCTCTGTATTTTTAGTTCTCATTCTGCTTTTTGTTTGTTTATTCTCTCTCTCTCTCTCTCTCTCTCTCTCTCTCTCTTTTTTTTTTTTTTTTTAGATTACCCATGTAAGTGAAATCATATGGTATTTGTCTTTTTCAGCCTGACTTACTTCACCTAGGATAATATCCTCTAGGTCCATCCATGTTGTCACAAATGGCACAATCTCATCCTTTTTTTATGGCTAAGTAATATTAATCAAGTAAGATGCCAAGATTTTGAGGATTTTTGAGCTTGATATAATACGGAAGCAATTTTTCAACTGGGAACACTCAAGACATTACAGGTTAATACCAAAAAATATATATGCCATTGACAGTGGCACTTGAGATTTTGGCATACTCTTCACTTTCTGAGTGAAACTAAACTACCATGTCTCAAACAAATGGACTGTCTTTTCATTCATCCTAAACACTTTCTGATCAGGATTGCTCCATAACCCTGAATCTCATGGATTCTCAATAGTAAGTGTTAATTAAATAGAAAGAGTAGTGGCTAGATGGGTAGCAAGAGTGCTATGAATATCTTAAATTTATTTGGAACTCTATGAAGTTATATTGTTTTGCAGAGATTCTTTAATAATGTGCCTTATAAGCTGCAGCATCCAAACTTCTCTGCCATAGAACTTTGTGGAAGTTGTACTTAGTTAGAAGGAATATGCTAGTATAATACCAACCAGTTCAAGGGAACTTTTCATTTCCCAAAGTATTTACCCTATAGGAATTAAGAGTTTATCATATACGTGAGTTGAATCTAGTAAGTGAAGTTTTATGATTAAGCAAAATTTTTATTTTTATTACTGTGGAGTCAGTGGAATGATATTTAACTTAAAAACAAACAAACAAACAAACATATGGGGGTACCTCAGTGGCTCAGTCGATTGAGTGTCTGACTCTTGATTCCAGCTCAGGTCATGATCCCAGAGTGGTGAAACCAAGCCCTGCATAGGGCTCCATGTTAGAGATGGAGCCTGCTTGGGATTCTCTCTCTCTATCCCTCTTCCCATCTTCCCTGCTCACATGCTCAATTTCTCTTTCTATAAATTAAAATTAAAATTAAAATATTAAAAAGAAAACATTTTAAGCCTACTCTACATTTTACCAATAGGATAGATTCCACTGAAGCACCAATAGATTGCTCTAAATATAGTTCCACATTGCCATCAACTTCCTTTTTTTTTTTTTTTTTTTGAGAGAAGAACCTCATTTTAAGCCTCTGTGTCTTTAAAACAAAATGCAAGGTGGTGAACTACAATGACAATTTAGATCATATGTTGAAACTGCACTAAATCCCTAAAATCCAAAAGAATATTGTGCTGCTTTCAATAGTGGCTGCACCAAAGTACATTTCCATATATCCACTATATTACAAAGGTATAATAATTGACAGACTATTTTGATTACTTAGTTTTATAATATAGTCATTGAATAGTATGACCATCTTAACAATATCAATTCTTCCAGTCCATGAGCATGGACTATCTTTCCATTTATTTGTGTATTCTTTAACGTCTCTCATTAATGTATTAATTATTGTATGTTTCTAGAAATATATCCCTTTCTTCTAGGTTGTATAATTTGTTGGCCTATCATTATTCATAATAATCTCATAATCCTTAGTATTTCTGTGGTATCAGTTGTAACTTCTCCTCTCTCATTTCTCATTTTATTTATTTGCCAATTCTGTTTATCTTTTCAAAGAACCAGTTCTTAATTTCATTGATCTTTTTATATTGTCTTTTAATCCCTATCTCATTTATTTCCTCTCTTATATTATTAAGATTGGTCTTGTTTCTTGAGCTAGGCCTGTATTGCTATGAACTTCCCTCACAGAACTGCTTTAGCCGCATCCCATAGATTTTGGTAAGTTGTATTTCCATTTTCAGTTGTATTTTATTTCTTTGTTCACCCACTGGTTATTCAGTAGCATGTTGTTTAATCCCACATATTTGTGATTTTTCATTTTCTTTTTGTAACTGATTTCTTGAATCATACCACTGTGAAAAGATGTTTGATATGATTTCAGTCTCCTTAAGTGTAATGAGACTTGTTCTGTGGCCTAACATATGTCCTATCCTGGAGAATGTTCCATGTGTACTTGAGAAGAATGTGTATTCTGTTGCTTTTGGATGGAATGTTCTATATATGTCTATTAAGTCCATCTGGTCTAATGTTCATTTAAGGCTGATGTCTCACTAATGATTTTCTGTCTAGATAACCTATCC
The DNA here is from genome assembly GCF_023721935.1 of Panthera uncia. Taxonomy (NCBI): domain Eukaryota; kingdom Metazoa; phylum Chordata; class Mammalia; order Carnivora; family Felidae; genus Panthera; species Panthera uncia. Next base: position 72,944,066 of record NW_026057577.1, on the reverse strand, counting down.
ACTGATATAACTGGGGGTATTAAAGTTACCAGGGGCTTTATTTTATCATTCTAGCTACAAGAGGAATCAAACATACTCAACCTAGCCTGGGTCTCCCATAAGCCTTTAAAAAAAAAAAAAGATTAGGAAAGTTCTAATAGAAGCATTGCCAGTGGCCTAGCTTTTCAAGTCAAGCCTCATATTAAGTGAGAGAATATATTTAAAAGTCTTCGTGCATTACCTTCTGCAACGTAGGCACTGAAAGAGTGTCAGTCATCCATCCTTTGCCATCCTTTGTTTGGTATATTCAAAGCAAGTTTAGTGTCCTTCTCCACTGGAGTCCTACAAGTAAATTAAGCCCTAATGCCAAAGGCATCCTTTGGATATAATTAATTAACTTCTCTCTTATGCATCCACAAAAGTACTACCTAAGTATCACTCTTGGGAGACTTGATAAAACAAGCCCTCAAATCATTTTCAGAAAGGCTTACTTCTCTCACACAAGCCTCAACTGAAGTTAAGAAAGATTGGAAGACAGTATCACTTTCACCTTCTATTTTTAAAAGCAAGGTTGATCTGGGGGAAATACCTAATTTGGTAAAGGCACCGACCCTAGAACAACAAAAAATAAATGAGAAGCCACAGAGTCTCTAGAGAACTAAAGACTCAAAAGAGAAAAGTTAGACTCACTGAAGGTGAGTGTTCTAAGGGAAACAGAACTGTGCAGAGGCCAGAGCCAATGAAACACCAGTTAGACTAAAATCAAATATGGTACAGCTGACACCAAAACAAATGCACCCATTCAAGGAAAGAGACCAAAAAAACTTAGAAAATATTATGCTCCTCTGTACTCTTCAAAGGGCCCCAAAACATCTAAGATAAACTGCTACATGCTCACATATTCTACAAACAATGTTCTAATCACACAAAGGGAAATAAGGCATGCCCCCAAAAATCTCAAGGCTGAGAAGTTACCCAGATGAAAAAGGTTTATTGTCAGAAGTTAATTTAAAATTCTAACAAGGGCTTAAAAACATTTATTCTAATTGCTCAGAGTCTCTTTCCCAGAAAGGAAATGACCTAACTCAAGGACATAGAAACTCACCATGGCCTTGTACAAAGTTGACAAAGACATGACAAAATTAAGTTGTAGAGACACATTAACATTTCTTAAGTAAACATATAATTGCTTACTTCCATATAGTTCAAGTGCATGGACTGAACATGCAGTAATTCATGATATACATCTATCATTACTAGCAAACTTTTACCACAAATCAACTTTATGCAAGTGATATAAAATGAGATTTATATTTAATGCACTATTGTAAATTGCACCAATTGCCAGTGTTAACACTGGCAACATCAGATGCCAAAAAGGCTCTTAAATGCCTGGAAGGAGAATGCTTTCCAAAAGTGTTAGGAAAATAAATAAATAAATAAAAGGAATTGGGAACAAAAAGAAAAAAAGAACCTTCTTGTCACTTAATATTCTGTAGGAAGTCCATAAAGTGTACTTGAAAATAAAGAAAACAGATATTTGGACTTTTCAGTCAAGGGCAGAAGAAAGCAGGCTGCCCTTCCCTCCTCTCTTTTAAAATTACTCAGTATAACCTGGAGGTCTGGCTAACACAAATCATTCTAGTTTTCAGGTACAGCAAGTGGCAACACTCAAGTATATTACCTCATTTTTAGATGAATTTGCCATTCACTTTTAAAGCCAACAAGAACAATAAAAACTGACCCCTTAAAGTACCTGTCTTCATACAAGCAAGTATTGAATTTCACAGTTTCATAAAAATTATAATTGTAGCAAGGTAGCTAATGATCTCCTCTGACCACTCTACAAATTTTTAATCAGCTCAGGTAAAATTATCTTGGGATGATTGCAAATAAAAATGTCTGCTATGCCCTCCATAATCTGTAATTTGACATTTGATAATAATGCTAAATTATTTCACCATATTTTAAAAGCCCAGGACATTGTTCAAGTGCCACTGCCAATGAAGATTTGGATAACCAACATATTTATTCCTTTGACATACAAAAGACCTACATATTTTTAAAACATGGAGGACCGACTCACCTTCTTCAATTAGGAATGATACGGACAAGGTGTAAGTTTTAGATCCAACTGAGTTCAAAACATGATTTCCTAATTAACTAATTTTATGATCTTAACTTCTCAACAGTTTTCTCACCTGTGAAAGGGGGGAAACCCTCTATATAGCACTGCTAAGGGGATTAAAAGAGATGATTTACCAAGTGTTTTGCACAATTTGTGGCACGTATAGAGATGAACAAATGAGAGCTGTAATTTTATTGTGGGGAAAGAAAGGATGTTTAGAATGCCACAGTTTTAATACCTAAAAACATATCACCTTTTATTATACTACCTTGGTTTCAGGAAATATTTAATGTAGCTTATAAAGATATTTAAAATACAAAGTCCCTAAGTCAAAATGTAAATACAAAAAAGAAAAAGAAAGATGAGGTTAATTTTTAAAGGCAAAATGTCAGAAGAGATGAGCCTTATCAGTTATATATAGTATAATTCCTAAGATAAACAGAATGATTATTTAGGAAAATAAATCAATAACTGATTAATTTAATTGACACTAAAGCAAAGCAGGAATTTTTTTTCTAAGAATCTTTTTAAAAGAGGGCAAAAAATGCAATGAAAAACATCTTCAACAATATCCTTACAAAAGACAAATTTCACATACTTTCTTGATATAGGCACCACACCAAATTGCAGTGACACGTTTTTTACTAAAATCAGAAATCCCATACTAGTAACCAAGAGCACTTTTTTGAATTTGAGAAATTAATATTATATGTAGACTTGGTACTGTGTTTACAAAGAATTCCCCAAAGGGTCCATTCCTGCACGAAGCAGAAATCTATAATAGACAGACATCGTCTCATCAAACAAGCTCACCACCCTCTACACTAGTCCATCTGGAAAAGGGTTTTCATAGAAGAAGGAAAAATCAGGCAGTTTTTGCCTTTAAATAACTTGAATGAATGGAAATCATTTTTATAAAGGAGATAAGAATTACACTGGAAATCATAACTCTAAGAACTTGGTAGAATTTAAGCTTTATCACCTCTCATATTTGTTAAATTCTGTTTTCTCTTAGGATATATGATCAAAACTCTGAAGATGAAAGGGGAAACAAATTAGAAAGATTGCATTCCATACCACTGCCAGTTTGGAAAGGAGGAAAGGTAGCAAGGGAAGAGACAGGAAGTTCTCTGGAGTAGACTCTGAAATGGTCCTCAGGGTCAGCACTTCTTGGCTAAAGTCAGGCAGATGAAAAAAAAAAAAAAAAAAGTAGAGACAGATAACAGAAAGAGAATAATAATAATGTTTGATCTTTATTAAGTGGTAACTGAGCACTTTAAGTATCTAATTTCAAGCTCATAACAATCTTATGAGGGAAGTACTATTATTATTCTCCCTTTTTGCCAATAAGGAAACATACAAAATCATTTGGTAGCCCTGCCACATTGTTTGTGAGTGGCAAAGACAGGCTTCAAAGGCAAGGCACTCTAGCTCCAAAGCTCTCTCCCAATGCCCCACACCACATAAAAACTGCACTCACACAACTAATACAGTGTCTCACCACCTAAATCAGCTTTGAACTTTAAAGAGCTAACCTTTAGATGCCTGCCCAACAACTGGGGGAAATCACTGAGGTCACTGTCAATAAGAAGTTATAATTATTCATATCTATTCATGAAATATGACATTTATAGATTTCTTAATCACCAGGCTAGGAACTCAAAAGTTCACTTTTGAAATTTAAGGGCACTTTAGATATCATGTAAAATGTTAAGCAAAAACCTATCATCAACTCTGGAGCATACATATCCAATAATTGCTTTGCTCTTAAAGTCTGCAAAATCTTCCTAGTCAAATAACAGGCTTGGAATAATCTGCACAGAATCTAAACCTGCTTTGGTAACATATGGGCAGTTTAAGATACACATGTCCCTATCAAGACATTTTGTTCAAAGAATGAGCATAGTCTTTTAAAAAATTAATCAAGGGTAAAAAGATAACTGCAATACTAGTCATTAAAGTCAACTGATGTCCTATTCAAATACCAAGGGACAGGGTAAACAAGGCAATAGGAAATAAGATAAAATGAGATTGAGATCATTTACCAGTATCTTCAGTCCACATTCCACATTATTATGCATTAATAGGTGCTGTAATCCTCATTTCTGTAAAACAATTTGCATTGTTCTGTTACTATTCTAACTTGCCTAACATTTATAATGGGATCAATGTTGAAAGTGTTTATTGTTGCTATTAACAAATACAAATATGGGGCGCCTGGGTGGCTCAGTCGGTTGGGCGTCCGACTTCGGCTCAGGTCATGATCTCGCGGTCCGTGAGTTCGAGGCGCGCGTCAGGCTCTGTGCTGACAGCTCAGAGCCTGGAGCCTGTTTCAGATTCTGTGTCTTCCTCTCTCTCTGACCTTCTCCCATTCATGCTCTGTCTCTCTCTGTCTCAAAAAAATGAATAAACGTTAAAAAATAAATACAAATATGAATGACTATTTCTCATTAAGCAAATAACCACGTATAACATTCCTCTTTTGAAGGTACCAGGCACTTAATATGTGACAAGAATAAAAAGAGGAACACAGAAAAAAAAGTGAGGTCTCTGGCTTTAAGGAGTTACACGTTTAGATGAAAAAAGTGAAATTTATAATTAATTACAGTTAAACCTGAGTCAATCATATAGTTGAAGATACTTAGAATTAGAGAGTATTAAAAAGGAGGAAGGATTAAACAATGTTTCAAGTTTTGGGATTAGATCATTTAGAGAAAAGCAAAAGGTACAATTGAACCACCTTAAAAGTTTCTGGCATCATTAATTAGCTCTATCTCTACAAAAAAATTTAGGAAATGGGGAAAATTTTGTCTAAGCAAAAGTAAGGACAAAGTTGATGATCAGGATAATTAAATTTCGGTGAGAAAACTTTTTCATACCTAAAATTCTGAAAAATTATCAGTAAATCAAATAAATACTGCCTGCTTTATTGACAAATCCAATTGGAAAAATTGTTTATGGAAAGAAGAGGAAACGGAATAGAACCTCAGGCCTTGGGACTCTAAGGAGAAGAGAAGTAAAAACATCATGAAATAGACAAAGCAGAGGGCGAAAATTTTAAGTAGACAATTTTAAGAAAAGACAGGCCCCCTTTTTTAATATGTTTGCAAACCTTCAATAATACTTCTAATGTACAAGCATTTACAAAATCATCTCTCAGTTTTTCCATCAGGAAGATGAACAATAGGTATATTAGCCCAATAATTCAGAAGACACTTCCATTATGTTGAATATGCTATTAAAACTATTTTGTGACCTGTGGACCCATACCAACCTTCAGGGATCTCCCACTGAGAAGCCAACCTTGGAAAAAAACAACTTTCTGATTAACCCACCAAGTAAACAATCCTCAAGCATATAGCCCAGAACTGATTTTTCCATCACGCTGAGCTTTATTTGGAAAATAGCCACTTAAAATAAAATTCTAAATTCCATGCCAACAACATAAAGGTGTCAGAAGCTTGATTTCTGAATTCCTTATTATTTTAATACTATCAACCAATGAGTCTTTAGGAAGGAAATCTTTTATTGGAGGTTAATAATGTGTTCATTATGCCTACCATACGGTTAGCAAAGAGAGAACTGGCTTGGAGTTAGAATAAAGAATGATAATCTCTTAAACTTCAGGCTTCCATGCCTCCTGACTTAACAGAAATGTAGTGAGAACATGCTAAAATAATGGATATAGGTGTTTCTCACAAAGTTGTTCAAATTCAAGGAACTACTATTATAAACCTAATGTATGTATCCTAAAAACTTCTAAATGGCATAATAATAAGAATAGAACATATCAAAGAGATAATTAATGCCACTTTTATAGGTCAAGAAACTAGATCACAGTAACAAACCATCCCATTAGCATTACCTGATTAAGCAGGTATGGAGGACCTATTATGTGCTAGGCATTGCACTAAGCTCTGGGGACAGAAAACTTAATAGGAATGGCCCCTGCCATCTGGAACTTATAATTACTCCACTGACTACAAATGCACACTATCTTATAAATAATGAAAATGATAACACTGTCTGAGCTGAACAGTTATTTTATTTGGCTTCACATGTACAAGAACAGCATTTATTGAAGCACAAAATAAAATAAAAATGGAAAAGTGATGCTGCCATCTGAGTATCCATTAAAAAGCCACATAAAAATCACATTTACATTAATGTGTAAGATTGACTAAAACAAAAAACAAACAACTGTCCCTCCCCCCAAAAACACTCCAGTGAAATGTTGCTTGGAGGTTTTAGATAATTATCTTATTTCTTCAATTGATATGTGCACATGAAGTCTGGGTGTCAACTCTCAATCCCCAGCAAGATTTCCTCAGATACATGGGTGCAACAGAACCATTCCATCCCCAGGTGGTTTTGATTTGAATTGCAGGTCTCAAACAAGATAGACTTGACCTTAAATGGAATTTATCTAACTCAAATATTTCAAGTGCCATTTATTATTTTTATGAAAAATAAAAAAATTCACACTTCTCTTGGAGTTTGGCAATTCACAATCCAAGCAAGAAATTCTGGGTTCCAGACTTGAGTTATAAAGGAAAAATGAGAGCATCTCAGCATTTCAAAATTGCTAAAATTCAGGAATGAAAAAACTCTCACCATGTTATAAAGAAGTTAATAAGCAGTATTCTCCCAAGTTTGCAGCAAAATCTTTCCTCTACTTCTGATAAGAAGAATGCAAGCTAGTTTTTGTAGCTAAAAAGAGTAGTTTCTCAAAACTTATATTTTTGTCTCTGTGATTTTTTTCCCAACTAAATTGAAACTGACCAATGAGATTTTGAAAGGACTCCATTATTTAACAGTAACCTATAATCATAGACATTCTCTTCAATCATTGAAATAGCTTAAATAATTAGAAATAATGATTAATACCATTTGAATCCCCGCCAATCTAAAAGGCAGAATTTTGCAATAGGAAAGGAAAATTAGAATGCTTAATTGCAAGAGGAAGAAAAGAAATATTCTGACTGAGAAAAAAACAGACTAAATTTAGATTAGAATTATATTCATCTTTTTGTCACAATACCACAACCATTTGGTTTAACTGGTGTATGTTGGGGAAGGGGGAGTGTGGGGAAGAGGATGAAGGGATCAAAACATCTTGCTTAGTATTAGTCTCTCCTCATGTCCTCTAATTCCCTCCAAGGAGTGTTCCTGGGAACACTGCATTGATAGCCCATGGCTGACTGACCAGGCAGGCACAGACATATTTTCCTATCCTGGAAATCTGTGCCTCTAAGAGAACTAATAACATGATCCCATTCCACTTACACTTCAATTGAACTTACAAATGAAATTTGCAGACTAGGATGATCAATTGTATTTCTTGGCTTGATTCAACCTCAGAGCTTCACCTCTAAAATGCTGACTGTGTAAGCTTGCTGAAACTAATCTGAGTCTTTCTTTAAGCAAGTTCTGTCCTGATCAAGTTGTTATTTTTTGGTTTTGATTTCATTACAATGAATATGAGCTCAAATACTGGGTGGAGTTAGTCCCTATGATTATTAGAAACTACTTATCCAAAAGACTGAAACCATGACAGGATTAGATCCTGATGACTGTCCTATTTAACAGTTATAACATCTAGGGATAACAACAAAAACTAATATTTATTATATCCCTATCCTGTGACATGCACTGTGCAAGATATTAAGGATACAAGCCAAATGAAACATAACTGTCCCCAAAGGGGCACATCATCTATACAATGAATTAACATGCCAAGCACTATTCTATATGTTGAAGATACAGAAATGAACATTATATGGCCTTTTAAAGCTAACATTCCAGGAACATAGAAAAGCAACTTTTAGAAAATGACATGGTCATTTTAGATGGTGAGAAAGTTCTATAAAATAAAATTTAAAAATAAGCTGGGACTTCCAGGGAAGATAGCAGAATAGGAATACCCTAAGCTCACCTCGTCCCATGAATACACTAGGTAACCCACAACAGTAACAACCCGGAAAATGAACCAAAGAACTGGCAGAATAGACTCTCCACAACTAAAGGTAGAGAAGAGACCACATCAAAGAGGGAAGGAGGGCAGAGACATCGCTGGGAGCTAAAGAGACCTGTGGAACTGTCTACAGGAGGAAAGAAAACCAAGGCATGAAGAGAGGCAAGAAATAGACCTTTATCCCTAAAACCCCAGGCACAGGTAACCTGCATGAGGAAGGCAAATCCCTCGAAACATTTGGCTTTGAAGCCAGACAGGCCAAGAATCTGTAGGGCTTAACACCCAGAACTTTATAAATTAGCAGGTTTGGCTCTGGGACAGCCAGGAGTGTGATTAGGAAACTGAGTCCCCACCCTTAAAGAGGCAGAACAACAAACAGTGCTATGGAGATACAGCATAGAAGCAACAGTTTGAAAAATGCCTGGGATATACAGGTGGGAGACTTATTTACTGATCTCAGAGTGTGTACTGGAAGGGTAGGGATCTTTGGGAGACTTTCCCAAGAACAAAAGAGCAGGTGGGCACCACTTCCCTTCCCCATCCCCCTGCCTAGACACAGAAACCTGCAGGAATCAGTGCAGTGCCAATACTTGCTACCTACTTGCTAACAGCATGCCCCACCCCTGCATTCTCCTGCAGACACACCCCTTCCAATATACTCTTGGCAGGAAAACATCCAAAGAGATGCCACAAACTGGCAGTGTGCAAGCAGCCCCAAAAGGGACCTGTCCCATTCCAAAGTGATTCTGCACCAGGGAGAGGGTAAGACAGCCACACACCCCAGTCCCATTGCCGCCCCAGCAGTGAGCTGAGGGCAGACATCTGGTTTGATTAAAGGCCTTGCCCACCAGTGAAAGTTTCTCAGGGGAAACACAGGGAAAGTGCCCTACAGTTCAGTGATGCCAGCAACATCTCTGGCAAACTCCTGGTTTGACTCAAGACCAAGGCAGCCCCAGACTGGTCCACTAATGACACAGGAACCAAACCCTACCCACAAGGCAAAGAGAGCCATTTCAGAAAACTGAATTTAAGGCAAAATCAAGGCAGCCACAACAGTAGGGCACACATGACACACATGAGACACCCCTGAAGCACAAGGTTCTGATAAACAAGGGACTTTGCACTGAAGGGAACTACAGGACCTTTTCTTCATAAGACACCACTACTTATGGATGGATAGGATATGAATAGGAGACAGCTGAATTTCCAAATACATAGAAATGGACACAGAGAGTTAGACAAAATGAGGGGACAGAGGAAAATGTCCTAAATGAAAGAACAGGACAAGAGACCTAAACAAAATAGATATAAGTAATGTGCCTGGTAGATAATTTAAAATATTTATCATAAAGATACTCACTGGAATTGAGAAAAGAGTGGAGGACCTCAGTGAGACTCTAAACAATGAGATAAAAAAACATACAAAGAACCAATAAGACATGAAAAACTTAATAACTGAAATTAAAAATATACTAAAGGGAACAAATAGTATGCAAAAGGAAGCAGAGGCATAGATCAGTAGCCTGGAGGAGAGAGTCATGGAAAACAATCCAGCTGATCAGGAGAGAGAAAAAAAAAATACAAAATGAAAATAGACTTAGGAAACTCAGCAACAACATCAAAAGTGTAAAAACACCCACATTACAGGGATCCCACAAGGAGAAGAGAGAGAAAGGGGAGCCAAAAATTTATTTGAAGAAATAATAGCTGAAAACTTTCTAAATATGGGGGCGAAAAACAGAAATGCAGATCCAACAGGCATAGAGAGCCCCCCCAAAAATCAACCCAAGGAGGTCCACACCAAGATACATAGTAATTAAATGGCAAAAAGCAGTGATAAGAAGAGAATTTTAAAAGCAGCAAGAGAAAAGAAAAGTTACATACCAGAGAAAGCCCATAAGGCTATCAGCTGATTTCTCAGCAGAAACGAAACTGCAGGCCACAAGGGAGTGGCATGATATATTCAAAGTGCTGACAGGAAAAACAAAAAACAAAACAAAACAAAACAAACTTGGAGCCAAGATTACTTTATACAGTACAGCTAACATTCAGAATAGAAGGAGAGATCAAGAGTTTCCCAGACAAAGTTTAAGGAATTCATGAGTACTTACACCAGCCCCACAAGAAATATTAGAAGGAACTCGTTGATTGTAAAGGAAAAACCATAAGTATGAAAAGTAGGAAGCACAAAAGCAGCAAATTAAGTATCTCTATAAAAATCAGTTAAGGGACTCAAAAAATAAAAGGATGTGAAAGTAAGACAACATGTACCTAAAACATGGGAGAAGAATAAAGAATGGGTTCAAACTTAAGCAACCATCAACTTAATATAGACTGCAATATGAATAATATTTTGTATACAAGCCTAATGGTAACCACAAATCAAAAACCAGTAACAGATATGCAAAAAATAAACAGCAAGAAATCTGAGTATATCCCTAAAGAAAGCCAGCAAACTGTGACAGAAGAGAGCAAGAGAAGAAAGGAACAGAGAATAAATACAGAAAACCATAAAACAAGTAATATAATGGCAATAAGTACATATCTATAAATAATTACTTTGGGGTTTTTTTTGTTTTTTTTTAACAGTTTATTTATTTATTTTTTTGAGAGAGGGAGAGAGAGCACAAACAGGAGAGGGGCAGAGAGAGGAAGAGAGAGAATCCCAAGCAGGCTGCACATTTTCAGCACAGAGCCCAACACAAGGCTTGAACTGATGAACTGTGAGATCATGACTTAAGCTGAAACCAAGAGTCAGACACTTAACTGAGTGAACTACCTAGGTGCCCTTATAAATAATTACTTAGAATGTAAATGTACTAAACATACCAATCAAATTCCATAGGGTGATGGAATGGTTAAAAAAACAAGACTCATCTATATGCTGCTTAGAAGAGACTAATTTAGACCTGAAGACACATGCAGATTAAAAGTCAAAAGATGTAAAAGCATTTATCCTGTAAATGGAAGTAAAAAAGAAAGCTTGGACAGCAATTTTTATACCAGACAAAATGGACTTTAAAACATAGACTGTAGGAGTGCTTGGGTGGCTCAGTCGGTTAAGTGTTCAACTTTTGATTTCAGCTCAGGTCATGATCTCACAATAGTGAGACTGAGCCCTCCATCTGGCTCTGCACTGACAGTGCCAAGCCTGCTTAGGATTCTATCTCCCTCTCTTTCTGTCCCTACCCTGGGCACTTGTTCTCTCTCTCTCTCTCTCTCTCTTAAAAATAAATAAACATTAAAAAAAAAAAGACTGTAACAAGAAAAAAGGACACTATATGATCACAAAGGACATAATCTAACAAGAAGATATAACAATTATAATTATTTATGCACCCAACATGATAGCACCAAAACACATAAAGCAACTAATAACAAACATAAAGGAAGTAATTGATAGAAATAAAATAATAGTAGGGGATTTTAACACCTCACTTATATCAATGGATAGATCATTCAAACAGAATATCTATAAGGAAACAATGATTTTGAATCACACATTGGACCAGATGGATTGAACAGATATATTTAGGACATTCCATCCTAAAACAGAAGAATACACTTTCTTTTTTTTTTAAATATATGAAATTTATTGTCAAATTGTTTTCCATACAGCACCCAGTGCTCATCCCAAAAAATGCCCTCTTCAATACCCATCACCCACCCTCCCCTCCCTCTCACCTCCCATCAGCCCTCAGTTTGTTCTATTTTTTAAGAGTCTCTTATGCTTTGGCTCTCTCCCACTCTAACCTCTCTCTTTTTTTTTCCTTCCCCTCCCCCATGGATTCCTGTTAAGTTTCTTAGGATCAACATAAGAGTGAAAACATATGGTATCTGTCTTTCTCTGTATGGCTTATTTCACTTAGCATAACATTCTCTAGTTCCGTCCATGTTGCTACAAAGGGCCATATTTCAATAGCCAAATTATGGAAAGAGTCTAAATGTCCATCAACTGATGAATGGATAAAGAAATTGTGGTTTATATACACAATGGAGTACTACATGGCAATGAGAAAGAATGAAATACACTTTCTTTTAAAGTGCACATGGAACATTCTCCTGAATAGATCACATGTTAGGCCACAAACGAGTCTCAACAAATTCAGAAAGATTAACGTCATAACGTGCATCTTTTCTGAGCACAACAGTATGAAACTAGAAATTTACCACAAGAAAAAATCTGGAAAGAATGCAAATACATGGAGGTTAAATGACATGCTACTATACAATGAATGGGTCAATGAAGAAATCAAAGAGGAAATCAAAAATACATGGAGACAAATGAAAATGAAAACAGTCCAAAATCTTTGGGGTGTAGCAAAAGCTATTTTAAAAGGGAAGTTTATAGAAATATAGGCCTACCTCAAGAAACAAGAAAACTCCCAAATAAATAACATCACCTTATACCTAAATGAGCTAGAAAAAGAACAAGCAAATATGAAAGCCAGTAGAAGGAAGGAAATAATGAAGATTAGAGCAGAAATAAACAAAATAGAAAATTAAAAAACAAAACAAAACAACAACAACAAAACAAAAACCAATAGAATAAATCAATGAAACTAGGAGCTGGCTCTTTGTAAATATCAACAAAATGGATAAACCTTTGGCCAGACTCATCAAAAGAGAAAGAGAGAGAAAGAGAGAGAGAGAGAGAGAGAGAGAGAGAGAGACAAAGAAGACTCAAACAAAATAAAAAATGAACAAGAAGGAATAACAACTGACACCACAGAGATACAAAGGATTAAAAGAGAATATTGTGAAAAATTATATTCCAGCTAATTGGACAACCTACAAGATATGGATAAATACCTAGAAACATATAACCTACCAAAACTGAAACAGGAAGAAAAAGAAAATTTGAACAGACCAATTACCAGCAATAAAATCGAATCAGTAATCAAAAATCTCCCAACAAACAAAAGTCCAGCACCAGCAGGACTCAGAGGTGAACTCTATCAAACACTTAAATAACAGTTAATACTTATTTTTCTCAAACTATTCCAAAAAAACAGAATAGGAAAAAAAGCTTCCAAATTCATTCTATGTTACCCCAATACCAAAACCAGACAAATATATTATAAGAAAAGAGAACTACAGGGCAATATCTCTCATCAACAAAGATGTAAAAATCCTACACAAAATTCAGCAAGATGAATCCAACAATACATTTTTAAAAAATCATTCACCATGATCACATGGGATTTATTCCTGGGTTGAAAGAGTGGTTTAATATTCACAAATCAATCAATGTGATGCATCACATCAATAAGAGTAATGATAAAAACCATATGATCCTTTCAATAAATACAGAAAAAACATTGACAAAGTGCAACATCCACTCATTATAAAAACCCTCAACAAAGTAGAGTTACAGGGAACATACCTCAACATAATAAGGCCTTATATGAAAAACCCACAGCAAACATCATACTCAATTGGTAAAATTGAGAGCTTTCCCTAGGTCAGGAACAAGAGAAGGATGTCCACTCTCACTACTTTCATTCAACATAGTAGTGGAAGTCCTAGCCATAACAATCAGACAACAAAAAGAAATAAAGGCATAAAAATTGGTAAGAAAGAATTAAAACTTTTGATATTTGCAGGTGACATAATACAATATATAGAAAACCCTAAAAACTCCACCAAAAAACTATTAGAATTGATAAATGAGTTCAGTAAGGTCACAAGATGCAAAATCAATATCTAGAAATCCACTGCATTTCTATACACTAATAATGAAGTAGCAGAAAGAGAAATTATGAAAACAGTCCCATTTACAATTACACCAAAAATAATAAAATACCTAGGAATAAATTTAACCAAGAAAGTGAAAGACCTATACTCTGAAAACTATAAAACATTGCTGAAAGAAGTTCAAGATGACACAAATAAGTGGAAAGATGTACTATGCTCCTGGACTGGGAGAACCAATATTGTTAAAATGTCCATACTACCCAAAGCAATCTACACATTTAATACAATCCCTATTAAAATACCAACAGCATTTTTCACAGAACTAGAATAAATAATCCTAAAATTTGTGTGGAGACACACACACACACACACACACACACACACACACACACACAATAGTCAAAGCAATCTTGAGAAAGAAGAATAAAACTGGTGGTATCACGATCCCAGATTTCAAGATACACTACAAAGCTATAGCAACCAGAACAGTATGGTACTGGCACAAAAACAGACACAGTTTTCAAAAGAACAGAATACAGAGCTCAGAAATAAGCCCATGATTAAATGGTCAATTAATCTTTGCCTAAGGAAGCAAGGATATGCAATGGGAAAAACAGTGTTGGGAAAACTTGACAGCTATATGCAAAAGAATAAAACTGGATCACTTCATTACATCATACACAAAAATAAACTCAAAATGGATTACAGACCTGAATGTGATACCTAAAACCATAAAAATCCTAGAAGAGATTTTTCGCAGGCAGTAATTTCTCTGTCATCAGCTGTGGCCACATTTTATGTCTCCTAAGGCAAGGGAAACAAAAGCAAAAATAAACTATTGGGTCTACACTAATTTAAAAAGCTTGTGTTCAATGAAAGAAATCATCAACAAAATGGCAAGCCAACCTTTTGAATGAGAGAAGAAATTTGCAGATGATAGATCTGATAACAGGTTAATATCCAAAACATATAAAGAACTTATACAACTCAACACCAAAAAAAAACAAAAAAACAAAAAAACACACCCTAAATAATCTTATTAAAAATAGGCAGAAGACCTGAAGTGAATTGACATCTTTCCATAGAAGACATATAGATGGCAAACAGACATTGGAAAAGATGCTCAACATCACTTATTATCAGGGAAATGCAAATCAGAACCATACAGAGATATCACCTTATACCTGTCAGAGTAGCTAGAATCAAAAATCCAAGAAATAATAAGTGTTATCAAGGATGTGGAGAAAAAGGAACCCTCATGCATTGTTGGTGGGAATGTAATTAGTGTAGCCACTGTGGAAAACAGTATGGAGGTTCCTCAAAAACTTAAAGACAGAATTAGCATATGATCCAGGAATTCCACTAGTGGGTATTTACTAGTGAAAATACTAGAAAATTTACTAGAAAATTAAAACCCTAATTTAAAAAGATACATGCATTCCTATGTTTATTGCAGCATTATTTACAATAACCAAGACATGGAAGGAATGTAAGTGTCCCTTTGAAAGATGAAATAGATAAAGAAGATGTGATATATATATCACATAAAAAAAAAAAGAATGAAATCTTGCCATTTGCAACAACATGGATCGATCTAGAGAGTATAACGCTAAGTGAAATAAGTCAGAGAAAGATAAATACCAAATGATTTCACTCCTGTGTGGAATATAAGAAACAAAACAAAGAAAAAAAGAGACAAAAGCACAGAATTGTAAGTATAGAGAACAACTTGATGGTTACCAGATAGGAGGCAGGTGGGGAGATGGGTGAAATAAGTGAAGGAGATTAAGAGAACACTTATCATGATAAGTATTGAGTAATGGATAGAATTATTGAATCACTATATTGTACACCTGAAACTAATATAACATTGTTAAATATACTGGAATTAAAGTGTAAAAATTAAATTTAAAAAAAGCTGAGAAATGGGCAGAAAATGCCAATAATGGGAAAGTCTTTACATTTCAAATATAGCGGTCAGGGAAGGTCTCACCATGTAGGTGATATTTGAGCAAAATCCCAAGGTGAGAGAATGAGCCAAAGCAGCTATCTGGAGAAAAGTAATCAAGGTAGACAAAGAAGAAATAAAGTATGCTTGGGGCTGGTTTATGCCTGACATTAGAGGAACAGCAATGAGGCCAGTGTAGCAAGGAGGGAAAGAGTGGTAGGAGATGAGGTCACAAAGGCAATAGGGCACCAGATCATGGTGAACCTTCCTAAAAATCATAAAGATTGTGGTCTTCCCTCAAAGTGAACTGAGAAGCCACTTGAAGGTTTAGAGAAAAGAAGTGACTGATTTGACTTATAAGTGTTTTAGCAGATATATTTATCTATCTGTTTTTATTGGGAAGAAGACTATGTCAGTATTCCAGGCAAGAGACAGTGGGGATGGACTAAGGTAGTAGTAGAAGGGGAAGTGTCAAGACAGAGTCAGGGCTTATATATATCTGTTAGAGCTCTCTGAATATACGGAAGAAAATTCCACTCTACCAAAATGAAATAAAGAAAATAAAATTAAACAGAATATTGGGGAATCCCATGAAATCAAGAGGGAGCCTGGAGAACCAGACTTGGGAACAGGATAGGAACAAGGCAAGGAGCCACATGACCATCAGAGCAATTTGTACCACTCAGCTCAAGATTCAAATAACCAAGAGAGTTCAGATTTCCAGGCTTGAGTCACATGCCCATTTCTTTGCCCATACTCAGCAGTAAGAGTAAGAACCAATGGCTTCTCTAATGGGAATTCAAGGTGGTTTGATTTACCACCACCACCCTACAAACCCCTGGAACTGCAATAGATGGGAGAGAGATGACACCACAAAAAGAAATTAGGATGCTTTTAGGAAGTAAGGATGAATATGTATGAAGCAATTTATGTCTAGTAGAAAAAGGCAGAATTATAAACAAGATATACCTCAGAATAAATGTGGTCTCAGAAATTCACCCATGCTTTTCCATAAAGAGGTATTGGTGTCCGATTGTTATCTTACCACCCTCTAGATATAACCATAATTCTGGTATTTACCAGACTACAGTGGAGATTAATTTATTTTGCTTTTAGGTAGTCTCACTAACAAAGTTTTTGCTTAAAAGTCCCAAATATCAGATACATCATTTTGAAAAATATTTAATTTTTTTAAGCCTACAAAATTCATAATACATACACATTTTCCCCTCAGAAAGATCCAAGGATATATATTTGAATCAGTATATTTTGATTTTGAGCTATGTGGATAACCTTGTGAATTATTGACTATAAACAGCTGAATAAAGGTCCAAATATATCCTCTTAAATCACCCTTTTCACTCTCACTCTCTAGCTCCTGCCTTTTGAACAGGAAATAGACATGGGAAAGCATAATAAGAGAATGACTCTTTATCATGTCTCCCATGTCTATTTCCTGTTCAAAGGACAGGAACTACCAAGAGAGAGTGAAGAGAATGATTTAAGAGGATATATTTGGACCTTTATTCTGAGCATGTAAACCCTGCAGATCATATTTCCAGGGAACAAGCTGATAATATGAGACTTCAGATGCTCCAGAGGGACAGCTGATACTCCAATCTAATCAATTTTGACAAATTTGAAAGCAAAATCCAGAGACATTAGATCTCCCAATTTGTTTTAAACAGCTGAGATTCCAGATTTGTATGTAAAACCTCTGGGTTTTAAGTGCTGAAAACTTTGTTTTGAGATGGATTTATTTAATTGTTTGGTTTTTAACACTATGTTGGAAACTTCTGTTGTCTTTTGTTTCAATTCTTGAACACTAAAAATGACCTCTGTTCTCCATTTCAGACACCTTCAAGGTATGACCAAACCTCAAAAGAGGTAACCAGATGCCTTGACTTCTTTTTACTGTTTCAATGACAATAGCACCGCATTTATCTTCCCTTTGTGGAAGTCAGATGACATCTATGGCAAAGGCATGTGATTCCCTGAGAATTCCCTTCATACTTGAAGTGCAACCAAAATGATCAGTGATTTTGGAACAATTTCAAAATGGCATTTCCAGTGAAGATATGGACATGCCCTGGCTTGCTGCTACCTGTATAATGTCAGAACCAGAAAGGGAGAGTTCTGGAACTGCTTATGGTGAGACAACCTTGGTGACAGGGGCAGTTGCTGAGGGATGCAGGAACTCATCTAAAAGAGGAACTCAAGCAACAAGGCAACTGAATCTAAGCAAAAACTATGCTAAAATAGTACATGGGGGGCGGGGGGAGCCACAATACAAAAGAGGCCCTTCCCATTTCTCCACCCCAACTTTCTTCCTCAGCCCATTCCCCTAGTTTTTTTTTTTTTTTTTTTTTTGAGATACGTGGATTGAGTTTTGTGGGGTTTTTTGTTTTGTTTTCTTTTGTTTTAGAGAGAGTAAGTAAGCAGGGGAGAGGAGCAGAGAAAGAAAGAATCTTAAACTGGCTCCTTCAGCACAGAGCCTGGAGTATGGCTCAATCCCAAGGCCCTGGGATCATGACCTGAGTAGAAATCAAGTCAGACTTCCAACCAACTGAGCCATCCAGGTACCCCCACAGATTGACTTTTTTCAGTCAACTGAGCACTGTAAACACCATGCTTCATGCAAGACACAATGGGAAAAAAACACCAAACATATGAATTTCCAAAAGAAATTATTTGAGAAGAAAGTTTTATGAAATGTGTTCAGAAAATTGGTTAGTCAATGGAGATTTATGTAAATATTTTTAAAGGTATTTATAAGTGAACTAATTCAGACAACTCGGCTTCCTTTTACATTTTTTTCCTTAGAACAGTTGAAGCTTTATTCACAAGCTCCACTTGAAAGAAACAACTTTTTCCGTCCCATGGTTAAGGATCTGTAGAATCATTTCCTTTCTACAATGCAAACTTGGCACGTGACTTACCTGCTTACTTCAGGCGAGTGACAAACCATAATCATGATAGGGAACAATAGGGCACTGCCCTAAAAAAGTGCTTTTCATCCTCTCAAAACACTCACAAACATTAACCAATTAATTAGTAGGTGAACTCAGCCTTTTTTTTTAAACACAAATGAAAAACTGAAGATATTTAAAAGCTTTCCCCACAAAGGGATTCAGTGTCTGACTCTGAATTAGAATTTGGACCTTCCTAACATTAGCAGTTCAGAGATTCAACTCATGTAAACATTTGAAAGGTCAGCTGTTCATCAAATACTTTTCCAACTACAGCAAATGTATCCTTATTAAGTTTCTTTTGCAAAAGTTCCAAGGTGCTGAACACTCATCCATTGCCACCAATAATTAACAATCCAAAACAACCTAAATACAGAGAATTTTTTGTTGGAATTTTGAAACTTCAGACTATCTTAGGAACAGGGCTTGTGGGAGTGCTAATGGGCAAAAGGCAGGCTAGGAAAAAAGACATCAGGCTGAAAATTTTTCCCAAGATTGGTCCTTCCCTGTTTCAAACAGTTTTGCAGCAATAAGAAAAGTGTTTTCTCTTTTCAAATAAGAACTCTATGCTTTCTGGAAATGGGCAGAAAATTAAAAACCAAGAAAAACAATATCACTTGGCCTAACATTTAGAAGATTTAAAACTTGGAGTCATTATTAGGCATTACAGTCATACTTTATTCTATCCAGTTAACTTTGATTTGAACATGTATCCTTCTGCCCAAGGTTTAATGATTTAAAAAAAAAAATTACTCAAACTCCATATCTACCATGAGATATTTCCCTCTCATGATTTCTACATACCCCACAAAAAGTCACAAGCCTAATTTAAACAATACCATTTATTGTGGAACTTAAGAATTGAATAGCTACCAGCTTTAAAGGTTTCCCCGAGTCTCACACCCACACACTGTCTTATACTAGTTTCTACATGGCCATGTGTAACCTGACATGGTTACATGATGAGCTATGTGGCACATCAGCAAGGAGAGAGAACTCTAATAAAAGCAGGATTTAAATCTCTATGTCAAACTCAAAATTACCTTGCAATTATGGTAAACCTAAATATAAAAAATATTAAACTTCTAGAAGAAAATCTTTGTAACATTAAGTTAGGCAAAGATTTCTTAAGCAAGAAACAAAAAGTGCAAAAAAGAAAAAAAAATAGATAAAACAAACTTAATCAAAATTTAAATGTTTGCTCTTGAAAAGACAAAATTAGGAAAATGAAAATGCAAGCCACAGGCTATGACAGAAAGTTTGCAACTACCTTTGACCAAGAGTTTATATTCAGAGTATTGTTTTTTTAAAAAACATACATACAACTCAATAAGAAAAAAAACAAGCCAATTTCTTAAATGAACAAGATTTGGACAGACAATGACTGAAGAAGATATGCAAATGGCTAATAGGCCCAGGAAAGATATTCAATGCCATTTGTCATCAAGAAAATGCAGATTAAAAACACAATGAGCTACCACTAAACATTCACTAAAATAACTAAAGTTAAAAGACTGACAAAATCAAGTGTTGTCAAAAATTGAAGGAACCAGAAATCTAGTACATTATTGAGAGGATGCAAAAGAGTATAGCCACTTTGGAAAGCAATATGGCAGTATCTAATAAAGTTAAATACAGATTTACCATATGGCCCAGCAAACTCATTCCTAGGTATTTACCCCAGAGAAATGAAGACATATTTCCACACAAAGACTTGTACATGAATGTTCACGGTAGCATTATTCATTATAACAAAAAAACTGAGAATAATACAAATGCCCATCAACTAGTAAATGGATAAAGAAATCATGGTATTTATATAACATGTAACACTACTTGTAAGAAAAACTACTGATTAAAAACAACAACACACAGTATGAGAAAATAAAAAAAAACTTTTGCACAGCAAAGAAAATCATCAATAAAACAAGGCAACCTACTGATGGGAGAAGATATTTGTAAATGATATATGTAGTAAGGGATTAATATCCAAAATATATAAAGAACCCATACAACTCAACACCAGAAAAAAAAAATAATCCTATTTAAAACTGGACAGATGGCCTAAATAAACATTTTTCCATAGAAGACATCCAGATGGCCAACAGACAACAGGAATGGCTAAAATAAAAAAGATAAGAAATAAAAAGTGTTGTCAAGGATGTGGAGAAAAAGAACCCTTGTGCACTATTGGGTGGGAGTGCAAATTGGTGTAGTCACTGTGGAAAACAGCATGGTGTCTCCTCAAAAAATTAAAAATAGAATTACCATATGATCCAATAGTTCCATTACTGGATGTTTACCAAAAAACCCAAAAACACTAATTTGAAAAGATATATGCATCCCTATATTTATTGCAGCATTATTTAGTCAAGCTATAGAAGCAACCCATGTGTCCATCCATAGATGAATGGATAAGGAAGATGTGGTATATGTATACAATGGAACATTACTCAGCCATAAAAATCATTGCCATCTTGTCATTTGCCACAACATGGGTAGACCTAGAGGGTATAATGCTAAATAAAATACATCAGTCAGAGAAAGACAAATACTACATGATTTCACTTGTGTGTGGAATTTAAGAAACAAAACAAATGACCACACAAAGAAAAAAAGAGACAAAAAAAACAGACTTTTGAATACATTGAACTGGTAGTTGCCAGAGGGGAGGTTGGGGTGGGGGGGAGGCGGGGATAGGTAAAATAAAGAGTATTAAAAGTACAATTATCAAGATGAGCAATGAATAATGAGAGAGTTTTTTAATCATTATATTATAAACCTGAAGTTAATATAACACAATGTTAATTACACTTCATTTTAAAAAAAATAAAAATAAAACCCAAACAACAACAACACAGATAAATCTCAAAAGCTTTATTCTAAGAAAAACAATCCAGACACAAAAGACCACCATATTGTATAATTCCACTTATATGACACTCTGGTAAAGATAAAACTATAGTGACAGAAAGCAGATTGATGATTGTCTGCAGTGAGGGTCAGAATTGAGGGTTAACTGCAAAGGGGCACAAGAGTACTTTCTAGGGAGATGGAATTTTTCTAGATCTTGATTGTGCGGGAGATTAGGCAGTTATACATAACTACCAAAATTCTCAAACTATACTTGGATAAGCAAGTTTATTATATGTAAATTATACCTCAATAAGGCTAAAAAAAATGTCAATGTCAGGAAGTCTTTATC
The DNA here is from genome assembly GCF_023721935.1 of Panthera uncia. Lineage (NCBI taxonomy): Eukaryota > Metazoa > Chordata > Mammalia > Carnivora > Felidae > Panthera > Panthera uncia. The sequence continues at coordinate 72,922,166 of NW_026057577.1, read as the reverse complement.
CCTGCTATTCTACAAAATCTTGCTCTTTGAAATAAGCTAAACACTTATAACCACAGTTTCATAATAGATTTGAGGTTTCCTTTCAGAAGGAGCACACTAAACATTTTACATCTGTGATTTGTTTTTGGTATTGTTTCAGTTTGATAAGTAATATCAGAAAACTGAACAATGATTTAACTAGCTCCTTTCTCATCTTCAGAACCCCATTTTCTGAAGAGGAAAAACCTCACCTGAAGTTTATGCATTAACAGTATAATACAATTCAAGAAACATTTACTGAAGGTCTGCTAAGATTTGAATTCTGGAGCCAGATTGCCTGGGTTCAAATTACATGTCTACTACTCAGCAATAGGACCTTGGACAGATTACTTAACCTCATGGTGTTTCAGTTTCCCATCTATAAAATGGAGAAAATGGTAATACCCAACTAATGAGGCTGTTTTGAGGATTAAATGAGTAAATACATTAAAAGTTCTTAGAAGAGTGCCAAACACATAAACACCTTGCCTTAACTATAATTATGTGTAAAGTGCTAAAACTACAGAGGAGGAAAAGACAGAGTTCATTTTTGTTGTTATTTGTTTGTTTTCATGAGCTTACGGTTCACTTGAGAGGGAACAAATGAAAAGCACATGTCTAAAATGGACAAAAAGAAATGTTTAAGTACTTATAAGAGCACAGATGTGTGAGCTATTCATGGTGGCAGTAAGGAAGGTTCATCAAGGAATGCTACAAAGAGGGGCACCTGGGTGGCTCAGCAGGTTAAGTGTCTGACTTCAGCTCAGGTCATAATCTTGCAGTTTGTGCATTCAAGTCCCACATCAGGCTCTGTGCTGACAGCTCAGAGCCTGGAACCTGCTTTGGATTCAGTGTCTCCCTCTCTCTCTGCCCCTCCCCTGCTTGAGCTGTCTCTCTCTCTCAAAAACAATAAAGATTAAAAATAATTAAAAAAAAAAAAAAAAAGGAGTGCTACAAAGAGTAACTAAGTCTTGGAAGAAAAACAGGAGTTCTCCAAATCAAAAAAAAAGAGTAACAACAGTAGTGATAATTTACGAAATGTCTGCTAAATTCTATGCACTGTGCTATATATTTTACACAAGCCATTTCTCTTGTGACTGTCACAATAACCCCATAAGACAGGTACTACATTACCCATTTTATACACGAAGACACTGAGTGTCAGAGACTGTGAATCACTTGCCTGAGGTCATCAAACTAGTACATGCCTTAAGCTAGAATCCAAACAGCATTGCAGACTCTGAAACCTGTGCAGAGAAAATAGCATGGCCAAGACTGAGGTGGTGAAGTGCTTAGTGAGTTTTGGGAAAAAGCAAAGAGCTCAGTATGACTAGAACACAGATAAAGCTAGGAAGATGAGGCCTTGGGTCCTATGACCAGTTTTCATGTCTCTGACACAGAACTCCATTACACTATTCCTGGACAGGAAGCCTTTTATGACCTATTGCTTCACTAGATTGCATTTAGTAAGCTTAGCCTTCCTTTGCCAGATCTTCATATCAGTAGCAGAGGTTCCTTAAAGTGTGTCCCAGTGACCATCTGGGCTGGAATCCCTGGGAAATTTGTTAGAAATACAAATTTTCCGGGTACCACACAAGTCTACAGAATCAGAACCTCTTTCATCAGGGCCCTGAACTTGCCTTTTTAACTTACCTAGGTGTTTCTCATAAATACAAAAGTTGGAAAGCCCTAGCAATTGTAGAAATACTCAGAACCCTGACTCTCAGGACTCCTAGAGCTGAGCTCTAGGTCTATAAACCACCTTGGGAATCCTTTTAACAGTGACATTCTGATTCAGTCTGAGGGGAAGGGGGTGACCTGGGTTCACCAGATATTATTGCAGATATCCCTGGCCCACATACTATGCTCGCAGTCACAGGGTTGGAGGATATCCCACACAGGAGGATATTCTTCTCCATTTCTATCTTCCCTCCTGGTCTTGCATTTATCTTCAGACTGTCTCCTTGCCTGGGTTTACTACTCCTTAAAACAACCTTCTGTTTATTTACTGTCTAAAAATGTTGTACCTTTGCCACCAAGAGGTGATGGTCAAACTATTTTTATTTTCATATGCTCACTATTAAAAAATAGTACCTTTATAAAAAAAAATGTTTCTTGGATGTCTAGAATTGTTCACTGAAATTCTAAGATGACCTAAGGAGTCTGACTAGCAATATTATACAAAATAGACTAATGATGACCAAGGATGAGAAAACCTGACCTTGTGGTATAATGTGTATAGTCAGTCATAGGGTCCTACTGACATTTTCTTCAATACATTCTTTTAAATCACATAATGAAACCAACAGGGCTACTGTCTCTAAAGTCATCAAGGATTGACTAAGGAGGAATCTTATAAACAATCTCCTTATTTAGACTTAAAGGAACCTGAGTTTTCTGGTCTCCTGTGCAGACATGCTCTGCAAGCTTCTCCTTGCTGGCACTCCTGAAGGAAAGGAGCTGTGTGAAGCTGCCTGCCAATGCTACAGCAACCTGGCACCAGGCAATGGGAAAAGCCACTCCAGCTGAAAGGCGTCTTTTGCACTCTGGCTGAGAATGGCTCCTTTAGAAAATGTTTTTTTTCAGTTCCTAATGCTATTTTTCTGTGTGCTATCATATTTTCAAAGCACTAATCCTAAAACCTTATGAAGAAGATCCTTTGTAAGATCCCACTTTGTATTTTTGTAGTTGTCTGCTTTAATGGGCTCACCTAAGCCTTTCCTAATGCAAATCCATTAACTTGCACTCATTCTTGGCTTTGCAATTCAGAGTTACTTTATCTCTGTGGTTAAAACCCTTCTGTTTGTTGTTCTCACTTAATTCAGATGAATTAAATAGGCACTTTTATAAAGGGGATACATTACCCACTCTATAAAATAGATGGGCCTACATGTCAAGGATTCCCTGGAAACTACAGTCTATTTGATTTGGTACATTTTAGGCGACAGAAAATACAGTTTGGTTGGAGATCTCACATATTGGCCCTGAAATCTTAATTCTAAGACTGCAAAGAATCTACAAAATTACTACCATTGTTGTTAAGAAACATGCTGTCGATGAAAAGGCAAATCTATATTTTGAAAACTAAAAGTAAGTACCTAATAAGCCCTTTTAGATGAAGTAAACTATCTATGACTCATAGGAAAAGACAAGGAGGATTCTATGCAAATATGGAAAATAAATTTAGTTTCAATTTTGAGGTCCTTGTACATCCCTTTTTTGCTTCCCTCCTCACTTTTCACCCTAGTTTCCCATACATTTAATAATTTTTCTCAAATACCAACTATGCATCACATACTTCCGAGTTCTAGAAGTTCAACATTAAGTAAGTCTAATACAGTCCCTGCACTCACAAAATTTATCACTAAATGGGGGATATAGGAGTAATCAACGACAATGTAGTATGCTCCACTTTTAATTTACAGTGGTTGCTGGCCAATCTCTGCCATGATTTGCTGTTTACTGTTACTCAGGAGGATTTGCAAGGCTGGTTAATTCTTCTTGGGCAGGATCACTGTGCTTGCAATTTGTGTTGTTGACACTAGGGGACACAATGTAGTCCTTGATTATATTATGTATTCCAGCTAGTTTTCACCAGACAAGTCTCTCAGATTGTTTAGCATACCATTGAGTCAGTTTTCCTTTTTGTATAAAAGCAGCTTTCACTAACGTAACAACACAAATAGAAAACTACTTATCACTGTTGCAGGATTGTTTACCTCAAAACCCAGGATTCATTGCCTCACTTTTTGGAAGAATGAAGAGGTGGACACAAAATAAAATAAGCAGCAGGCAAAAGTTTATTAGAGTACAAGATTAGAAAGTAAGAATAGTAGGAAAGCTCTCTTTACAGAGAATAGACATTCCAAAGTGAACGCTTGCTGACTATAGGCAGGGGTCCTTGTTTTATAAGGTTCTGGTCATCCCCGCCTCATCCCTTCCCCCTTGTTGTTCCTTCTCAGGTTCTACCCTTATTGATTTGATAGCTCTAGGTGCTGGGTGGTCCATTTCTGATTGGCTCAATTCCATTGTATGATGGGTAGCCTGTGGCCACCTTTAGGTCTTTTGTTAAATTTCTGAGGGAAACCTGAGGGGGAGTAAGTGGGGTCTGTTGCATTCTTTTTTTTTTTTTTTTTAACCTTTATTTACTATTGAGAGACAGAGAGAGACAGAGTATGAGCATGGGAGGGGCAGAGAGAGGGGAAGACACAGAATCTCAAGAAGGCTCCAGGCTCGGAACTGTCAGCACAGAGCCCCACGCAGGCCTGGAACTCAGGAACCACTAGATCATGACCTGAGTGGAAGTAGGACACTTAACCTACTGAGCCAACCAGGCGCCCCTGGGTGTGTTACATTCTTAAGAGGAACCTTACACGAAGAGGGTTTGCTATGCTCAGTCATGCCCAGCATTGTTCCAAAATATGTGTTTCCCAACCCAGGGACCTCATGTCATAATCTTTCCCTCTCTGCCTACTGAATCCTATCTTTCCCTATCATATTAACATTGCTAACTATAAACAACTCAAAATATAGTTTTAAAACTACATAAAATAAAATTTAAAGAAAGCAAACCCATGCAAATAAATCGGTGCCTTTCATCATGTGATCCTTTGATTCCTGCCACTACCTGTTTAATTTAATGCACTGTTGCTTCTCAGACTCAAAGAAAAATTTTCCCTGACTTGACTTTTAGAATTGGAAACATTTGGACTACACTCATCCGATTGTACTTCAGAGCTACTAAGTGAAAACTTACCTCTTAAACCTGCTCCCTGGGATCAGACACAGGATCCAAGTTTTTACCCATCTCCTTCCTAACTACCTAGTCAGGGCCCAATACCCCCCTCTTAACATCCCCTACAACTATAATTACACCTGTCTTTCTATCTGAAGAATCCTCCTTCTTCACAGTTACTCTCTCTTCCCAATCCTGGTCAGATTCTTTGTGATCCTTAACCAGAGTAAAAAAGAACAAGAGACCGATGAATGTAAGGACATCACCCAGTGATAATCTCTTCGAATCAGGAAACGACATGACCTTTGACAAACCCTCCAGCAAATTCACTCTGAGACTTTTTCTGAACAACCTATTTGTTTGAAGGATGTTTTATAGGTAATGGTTTAAGATGACTTTTTGATCTCATGTCTGATTTTGTATCCAAATTTAGCTTTATCAGAGGATTATCTTTATTGATTAAGAACATTTTTTACTTATCAAAGGATTTGAGATGACTTGCTACGTACAGTTAAACCATAAGATCACGGAAGCACAAGGGTAAAAAGAGAAGGAAAGAAAACTTGATAATAAAATTTCCCAGAAACAGCCCACCTTCCTCCCATGGTAATTTGAGGAGATCTAACCTGATAGACCACCTACCACATTGAATAGTGTTCATTTGGTGTTGTGTGTGTCACCCTCACCCTCTACTATATTGTGAGTTCTTTGAGAACTAGAGATGTGTCTTAGGCAACTTTTGTATTCACAGGGCCTTGGGAAAATGCCGGAAACAGGCTAGATTTTCAAATACAGATCTTTGAATTAGCTCTGAATTTCTAAATTTCCACTCTAATTCTTTTAAGAGCTGTGCCTTATTTTTTTTTAAATATTTTAACATGCAATTTAAATATACTAAAATATCAGAACCATTTTAAAACAGGATTTTATGTAATTTTCTTTTCCATGATATTAAAATGTTAGTTTATAAAAAATTAAGATGTGACTCTTCCCATGTGATTTCTATTTTAAAGTCTGGAGGAAAAATACCCTCCCTTTTCTATATCTTCTGTCATTTTTCTGCCCCCAGAATGTCCTGAAATAACCCTAACACCCACCAGACAACCTTGCACAGACGTGTGGAGAACATGATATTTAAGCCACTGTCACACCTGCCCTCTCACTGCTCTTGCCACCATCACCCTTAACTCTTTTCAGACAGGGACATCACCTCTGTTACTACTCAGAAAATCATAATACATAAAGATCTGATTTTTTTAATCCAAAATATTGCCAATACCTCTTAGAGGATGACTAATCACTCTCAAACAGTATTTGTAAATTTTGCCCTCATGGAGCCTCAGAGCCACATCAACATTTTCTAGAAGATTCTAGATCACCAGGATAATGTTGTATGACTTTCATTATTCAGCTCAGCTTTTGAAAATGTGAAAAATATCAAGGTGAGGCTCCTGGGTATCTCAGTCGGTTGAGCATCTGACTCTTGATCTCAGCTCAGATCATGATCTGACAGTAGTGAGTTCAAGTCCCGTGATGGGCTCCATACTGGGCATGAAGCCTATTTAAAAACAAAAACAAAAAACAAAACAAAACAAAAACAAAAAACAAAAATATCAAGGTAAAAGCTGATTATTAATTATTATCAATTCATTATATTTGTTGTTTACTAATTCAAATATCACTAATAATATCCAAATTTTGCCAAGCGTGTTATTAAATGTCATAATTTTGAATCCTTGATCTGTTTAAACTCTAAAATTTCTTAATCTGAATAAAAATATTTTTTGATTAAAATATAACTATTGATTTTGTGTCCACCTTTGATGGAGAATTTCCATGACTTAGATCTGTGTCTGTTTTATTCATTCATAGTGTCTTAAATACCTAGACTAACGCCTGGTACAAAATAGGTACTAATTAAATATTTACTGAATATAGCAATATTCTTTCTCTTCTTTTCCCATCATTATTTCCTTACTTTCACCACCACAAAAGAGGCAGTCTACCACTAAGCTCTCCATAATAGATCAGCAGTTTCTTGAGATCTTATTAATTTTTGCAAAATAATGTAACAAAACACAGAAAGTTTTTGGTGAGAGTGAGAGACAGCATGTTAGAAGCCAAAGAAGAGCTGCATTCTGAGGTTCAACCTGTTAGCACAACTGTAAATGGAGAATCAGGGAGAGCATATAGAGACCCCAAGGCAATCTTTGAATCCTCAGCCTAGTTTGTAGCTTTTGTAAACCATACTTGGTTTAAGCACCTAAGTGAGAAAATAATTTGGAAAAGGCTTAAAATGTAGGCAAAAAGATGACTGAGTGATTGGAAATTAAAGCAAATGAAGTTGAAGGAACTTGGGCAATTCAGTCAAAAAAAGGCAAGAAAACTGAAGAGGATGAATTGTCATAAATGAGGCTGGTTGAGCAAGAGTTTCACAGGGTCTCCAGAAATGCCGCTGACACTGCAGGGAACAGGGGAGAATAAAAGCTGGGAACTTGTGTACTGGGCAACATAATAGGATGTGCACTGGGCAGCACAGTAGGATGTCCAAAGGATGTGGTGAACTCAACTCCATGTAGCAAGCAGACAAAATTTGTAATCAAGCAGGCAATGGTTTCACAGCTCCAGTGTAAGCCAGTAATAATCATGAGAGTAGCTTCCACTTATTAAGTACTTTCTAAACATTTTACATGTGTTGCCTCATTTAATCCTTACAATTCTGTGAGGCAGATACTATTATTTCTCTGCTTTATAGGAAGAAAGTAAGATAAGAAAGATGAAGAAAGTGAAGTAAAGAAACCAAAGAATGGTTAGGTCACTTATGCAAACTATATCCAGCTAGAAGTTGCTTGAGCCACCTTCCAAACAAGGCAGTTTACATCTGGGATATACTGCTAGCCCCACAAGATACTCCACTCCATGCACTGTAGGATTAGTCAGTAGAAGTCCAGAGAATAGGCCACAGGAGAAGAGTCAAGAAAGAGCCAGGCACTAAGGCAGGTGTCCGGGGTAGTAGACTAAGACACATGGTAGGCTGCAGATTAAATGAAGAATTGGAAAGTTACTCTGATAAACTGAGGCAGAAGTCAGCCTGTAAGAGGAAGAAGAGGCTCCAATAGAGAGGTCACACAGAACTCACATCTAGCACACCAGATACAACCTGTGTGTGGTAGGTCTTATGCCAGGTCCAGGACAATAAAGAGTAAGCCAATGATCTACTTCCAAGCCAGGGGAGGACTTTGACAAAAAAAAAAAAAAAAAAAAAAGCTGATCCTGCAATGAGGATCCTGGGAAGATGAGGTAATCAGGCACTTCTACCCCTCACACAGCCCATCAGTTCACATCTGAGAAATTCCAGGTGACTTAAGAAGAACCCGGGCTAGTTGGAAATCCTGATAAAGACCTGGTGTCCTCCATGAACTTTGCTACAGATATAACTAATTCAATAAGGGCTAATAGTAAAGAGCTTCCCCATTCATTCAAGATAGATGATTTCTTTGTAAAAGCTCAGTTAGAGGAAAGTCTCCAAGAATCTTTCCAGAGTCCTATCTCAAACTTACAGGATTGGAATATCAGGTAAGAGGGCACAGGAAATTGTAATTTTTTAAGTGTCCTGGGTAATTCCGGTAATATGTGTGACTCATCTGCATGAACACATGCCAAAGACTGCCAACAGGCATCCATTGGTAGGAACATTCCCCAAGAGCTGCATGCTCTTGCCAGCTATAATGGGGGTCAGTACCACTGCCCTGCTCAAAGCACTAGCATGAGTTATGACAGTTATGACAGTTATTCAGCAGAAATGATCAGGCCAGTGGCTTGGTTCTGCTTCTATCACCTTGGTCTTGTCTATTATCTTCCTTTGTCCTCTTCTGTGTGGACAGCTCATTTTATTTACTTATTTTTTTAATGTCTATTTATTTTTTGAGAGGCATGGAGGGGCAGAGAGAGGAGGACAGAGGATCTGAAGTGAGCTCTGTGCTGACAGCAGCAAGTCCAATGTGGGGCTTGAATTCATGAACTACAAGATCATGACCTGGCTGCTCAACCAACTGAGCCACCTAGGCGCCCCATGGAGAGCTCATTTTAAACCCTGGGACTGCTTTCTCTAAACAGTAGTTAATTTTTACCACTGTTGCTTTTTGTCCTAAATTGTTTATGAACAATTTCATATTTACTGAGCAACTTTAGGTCCCTAAGATTACTTGAGCGGCAAAAAGTTCTCGAATTATCTATTGTAAGGATCCAAAGTTTCTTTCTCTTATCTTCCTATACATACAGAGGTTTCTTACACCGCCAAAAGCAAGAAGTTATTTCCACCTCCATTTATGGCAACTTCAGAGGAGGTTTACTTGAATTGCACCCTCAGGGATTGAAATTAGATGAAGGATGAATTTGGTGATAACGAGGTTAGGTCTTTGTGACCTGAGTATCACGTAATCCAGTCCAGTTTGTTCTTCCATGTGAATAGCTGATGTTTACATAATCAATTCAACTGGCTATGTATTGAGCCAAAACAAACAGGAAGAGGACTACAGAGTTGGTCAACCTTGTCATCATCTGCTTTTTTTTCCAGTTATTTAAACACAATCTAAATTGATAAACACTAGAATTAATAATAAAAAGAAGTTGGACTCTCTTTGGGGGCTCAATAAAATGTAATACCTTTTCTGAGGATTTTTTAAATGGATCCATGTCAAGAAGATGCGGGCAAGTTAGAAACAATAAGCTGGCCTCTCAAAATCTTTCAGTCAAGGAATGCAATGATTATATCACAACCAGAAGAAATGCCAGCCAACTTTTCCTTGGTGCCTAGCATGCTTTCTTGGAATTTAAAAAGAGGAGCACGTTGGTGATTTGCCACAGGTTTAAGCCCAGAACATACCACCATTCACACAGCACTCTATTTTAGAGTGGCAAGTGTCCGAAAGACAAACTGATAAAGACAGCTTAATGGGAGGAAAATGAGTAAAAGCATAGCAAACCACACCAAGCATGTTTGCAACCCAACATTTCCTTCAGCCATGTGGCAACACTGTTCTCAAAATACTGCCCTTGTAAAAATGGCAGACACAACATATACCCTCAACCCAGCCACTTTACCCTTCCCTTGCACAACCATATTGGCTTTGAGCCAGAGTCCCAAAGTACAGGTAGAAGTTATCATTCCAGGCAGCTGGAATAGTGAGAGAAATTGAATACCCATTTTTCTTCCAAGTCAAGCCAGACCTTGTAAGAAGCAAAACAAGAATTCAGATTGGCTGGATAATTTAAACAGTTGCAAGGATGACTTTATGCAGCAAAATTAGTTCACAGGAGCTAATAGCCAGTGCAAAGAAATATACCACTCTATGAATTATTTGTTGTAATAGACAAGTCCAAACAATCCATAAAGAACTAATGTCACATAATTGAAAAATAAAACATGTAAACAAGTTGGCAGGTTCTCAGAGCCTGATTTCTTGCCCATGGTGTCCACACTGGAGTGAAAAAAATCCAGGATTTAAAGTCAGACAGATGGTTTGACACACATTTTATTTTATCTCTCTCAGACTTTCTCAGTGTCCTTATCTGTAAGATGAGAATGACAATTATATCTACCTCTTAAGACTACTGTGAGGATTAAATAATAATAGTAATAGTAATAATAATAGTAGTAGTAGTAGTAGTAATATTTTACTACATAAATGTTTGCTGGCATTAGGAACACTTGCAGCATAGTGTTCTTCTAGCTTATCTGTTTTTTAGCCTCTCTCAGGATGGAGACATGGCAGTGAGAGAATGGGATGTCCCTTGGACCAGAAAAAATGTCACTCTCTTGTACAAGAGCTACAGACTTCTGTACCCTACGATCTTTTTAAATTTCATCAGTTACCCCATGAGTATATCCAAGATCCCCCAACTGCCTCCCTTAGTTATGTATGTGAACTAAACCATTAAATCTGATGCGCCCTCTCCTCTCAATACAAAAACCTTTGGGAACTCATTGGGCATAGAGGGTAGATCAATGTGACTACATTATTAGTCACAGAACAAACAGTCCAGGTAAGTAATTGTGTTTTCTCCCGTAGATTAAATACATTCTCACCTGCAGAGACTAATGGGCTCCAGGGATCTTTATATATTTAACAATGAGATAACTAAGTGGCAAAATCAACAATAATCAGAAGGCAGGTGCAAGGAACCAAGCAACTTTTTTACAAATATTGTTTTTCCTTAAAAGAAATAAGACACACGTTTAATACAATAGCTCTGTAACCTAAAAGAGAAGAGAAGGATTGCTGGCCAGGAATAGGTTCCATTAGAGCAATTAGCTTAAATTCTGGTCTTGGTAGTAAATGAAATTCAGACAAACTTCTGTGAGCTTGGTCACTTCTCTGAGCTTCAGATCCAAATTGGAACAATTTCTTCTCTTCATCTACCACATCTAACCAGTTACCACAGTAGTTATTATTTAGGAATGTCTTTATATATATTTTTTTCTTTTCCATCTCCCCTTGTCTCTGCCATCTTACTACCTCCTGCCTAGATACTGAAATGCCTCATAACCAGCCATCCAGACTCTCAAAACCAAACTTCCCAAATAGCAGTCTCAAAAAATCTCCACAAAGTCATGCTTTAGTTCAAAATGCAAAGTGAGTTCACTGTAGTCTACACGTCTGACCTTTTCTACCTGACTTTCAAAGTCCTCCATAATATGACTCCACCCTACCAGCCTATCCTTATTTTCCAGTCAGACTGGCTTCCTCACCAGTCTCTCATGAATACACAAGACACACACCCACAATTTTCCAGTTCCCATTCTACTGCTCCACACATGCTTCTTGCTCTTGTGTGGAATGCCCTGCTTCTCCAGCTCCATATCTAAACCCTGCTCATTCTTCAGGACCTAGATTAGTCTCATCTTCTCCATGAAGTTTCCTCTCACTCCTACAGTCCTCAGGAAACATTTTCTCTGTACCATAGAATCCATCACCTCACAAAACATCTGATTATCTCTCATTTCATGTGCACTAGACTCATCTCCATAACTAGATAATAAATTAGGTCACCAAATACTGTTTTTTCTGACAAATATGATCCTAACCTCATTGTTTGATTTCTCATTTTTGTTTTCTCTCATTTGAGTATAGGCACACCCTTAACTGCCTATGGAATTCCCTCAATGAAATCAATCTTCTGCCATCATTCCTTAACTTATTTAAGTTAAGAGTAACAATATTAGAATATGCATCACTAAAACCTATAAATCTTGAGTGTAGGAGAAAAGGCATTAGGTGTATTAGAAAAATCACTGAACAATGATTTAGGAGATCTGCCTTCTAAGAACCACCCTGCTATTAACTAGCCCTGCGATCCTGGTTAAGTCATGCAGTGTCTCAGCAAAATGAAGGGATGGAATGAATGACCTCTATGGTCTCTTCCAGCTCTTTGTTTCTGACAACAAAGAAATCAGAGCCTACTTTGGTCATGTCTGAAAAGCAGAAGTGAAGAGGTTTCTCTCCAGGAAATAGAAAAGCTCTTGTGCCTTCTCTTTTATAATCATAATATTAACATTTGGGGAAAAGTATGTATCAAATTTTGCCCATTTTATTAGGTAGTATGTTACAGTAATCTTCTAGGTCAAATACAAAAGAGACAACTGGTTAGTTTTCACTTTTTGAAAGTCACCATATATATTTTGAACTAACTCAGTAGTGACTTATCTTGAATTTGGGTATAATGAAGCTACAACATGAAGCTACATGAAAATTTGAAAGAGGCCCAACTCAAATTTCGATAAGAAAGGGTCTAAAGATGAATGGATAAAGAAGATGTGGTTTATATATACAATGGAATACTACTTGGCAATGAGAAATATTGAAATCTGGCCATTTATAACAACATGGATGGACCTGGAAAGTGTTATGCTAAGTGAAATAAGTCAGGCAGAGAAAGATAGATACCATATGTTTTCACTCATAGGTGGATCCTGAGAAACTTAACAGAAGACCATGGAGGAGGGGAAAGAAAAAAAAAAAAAGGTTAGAGAGGGAGGGAGCCAAAACATAAGAGACTCTTAAAAACTGAGAACAAAATGAGGGTTGATGGGGGGTGGGAGGGAGGGGAGGGTGGGTGATGGGTATTGAGGAGGACACCTGTTGGGATGAGCACTGGGTGTTGTATGGAAGCCAATTCAACAATAAATTATAAAAAGAAAAAAGAAAAAAAAAAGAAAAGAAAGGGTCTAAAGATACATACTGAATGCCACAGTATAGACCTAAGAGAATTGTATGCAAAATTCTGGAAAGCAATTATCTTTCCTACTTTCTAGCCAAATGCATATTTTAAGTAATAAGAAATACTGACAAAATTTGCTATAAATCTCTGAAATCCTTTTTCTTTTTTTTTTTCTTTTCTATTGGTCTTGAGGATGAGAGAATTTCTTTAAGACAAAAAAAGAAAACAAGTTATAATAAGCCATCCATGGAAGACAATTTATAAAACAATACATAGAAGTGGAAGAGTTTTCCAAAGGCAGAGGAGTGGTCAAGAAGAAAATGATGTTACAAGGGGGTCTTCCAAGGATGCCAGTCAAATAAGAATGGTACATGTGTCACAAAATCAGCCACATTGTGATTCTGCTTTGGAGAGCTCATTTATTCATCAAGTGCTTAGGCAATGTGCTGGGCACTTGGGATAAAATAAAGGGAAAGAAACAGTGTCTGTCCTGCAAGAACTCACTATCAAGCAAAAAGACAGCCAGGGTCTGAGTTAGCAGTGCCCCTGGCTGAAGGCTCACTGTGTGCCAGACACAGTGGTGGGCACACCAGCCCCATGAGGCAGGTATCATTATCCCTGTATCACTGATGAAGAAACTAAAGCTTTAAGAAGATTCCATAATTTACCCGAGTGCTATGACCTGAATGTTTATGTCCCTGCCCATGGCTCCGCCCAAAATTTATATGTTGAAATCCTAACCCCCGGTGTGATGGTATTAGGAAGTAGAGCCTGTGATTGGGTCATGAGGGCAGAAGCCATCAGACTAGTGCCCTTATACAAAGGTCCCAGAGATCCTCTGTCATGTGAGGTTGCAAGCAAGAATGCACTGTCTTGAAGAAGAGGGCTCTCACCAGACACTGAATCTGCAGGTGCCTTGACCTTGGACTTCTCAACCTCCCAAATCGTGAAAAATATATTTCTATTGTTTAGAAGTCACCCAAGTTATTCTATTATAGCAGCTGAAACAAACTAAGACATGAAGGCTACCCAGCTAGAAAGTAGCAAGGCCGGCTTCATACCCAGATCTGACAGTCTCCAGAGCTAGCACCCTCCACTTCAACCTTCCACTGCAAATTGGCGTAGACAGTGCAGTGGGGTGAATGAGACAGGTGTAAAGTACTGTGGGCTCTGTGACTCTCACCAGAGCTCAGAAGAACTCGGTACCTCTCTGTGACTCGAGTCCACAACCTCTGGTTTCAGGTTGTTGTGTGTAAAACTACCCAGGATGTGGTATACTTCAACTAGATCAAGGCCACAGGGGGAACAAAAGCAAAACACTTCAGTTGCTTCAGATTCTCTGGTGATCTCAGAAAAGAAGACTATGTGTACACATACAGGCACATATACTCCTTTGCCACAGCAGTTTCCCTACTAGAGACTAAGTTTATTCAAAAGTATCCTCTTTACCCATAAAAACGGAAACAATTTTTTATACATGTCTGAAAACTAAAATAAAAAGAATGGAAAAAAAAAAAACTCTTTCTGAATGTAAAGGCCCCAGGAGACTGGGGGAAAATGACTCTGGGTAGCTCAGTGGCTGTTTGGTCCTCCTGGGCTGAGCAGCTGCCAGAACTAAGAGGACCCCAGAGGGATCTAAGGGTCACAGCAGCAAAGAACCTTAAAGCTTCAGGGGCCCTGGGGAGGGTGGTGCAAGCTCAGTGGGACCCTGGCCCCACGTGATCTGATGACAGCCTGAGGCCCTCATCAGAGACCTATTTTGAATCATAACACCAGTGGAGAAGAGGTATTGTTTATTTGCATTATGGTAACTTCTTGTCTTTTTTTTCTTTGTTTTAACCTAGTAAGCTGTAAAACTTCCAGTGGGCTATGAGGGTAAGACCAGCCTTCAAAGAAGGGTACTGGAAAGATTTTTGGCTGCAGCAAGGTGCTAGAAATGTCTGTCCCACCAGGATTACCTCCTGAAGCCTTGAAAAGGGCAGGGAATTAGCTTTCTTTTATCAAGGTCCCATTAAAGATTTTGTCCTAGGCATTACGGGAGGGACCTTGCCTTTTTTAAGTCTCCCAGTAAGTCTTGAGATATTATTAATCTCATTTATAAGAAGGAGAAAAAAGGTGAGGCTCTGGCAAACACTAAATCATTTGCTGAGTATCACACAGCTAGTCAGTGC
Source organism: Panthera uncia (assembly GCF_023721935.1). NCBI lineage: Eukaryota > Metazoa > Chordata > Mammalia > Carnivora > Felidae > Panthera > Panthera uncia. Next base: position 72,907,022 of record NW_026057577.1, on the reverse strand, counting down.
GGGCCAGACCTAAAGGTCTATCTGACCCCAAGGACCAGAAAGAGAATCCTTTCTGTGGAAAAAAACAAAACAAAACAAAACAAAACAAAAAACACACAAAAAACAAACAAACAAACAAACAAACAAACAAACAAAAAACAACAGTAAGAAGAAATCCTAACAGGAAGATGAAAAATTAACATCTTTATTTACAGTTTATTTAATTACCTACTTATATGAGTAGGAATTAAATTCACAGGGAAAACATTTTAAGCGTTATTAAAAAGCATACAGTGAAAGTAAGACTCTTTCCACCCTCCTCTAAGCTCCTCAGTTCCCTTCACCAGAGGCAATGGCTGATAATAGTATGTCAAGAAAGGCTACACATACACAAACATATACATGTATACATAAAGCTTCCTTTTATTTACAAAAATGGCAGCATTGACTGTCCCTTCTTAGATACCTAATATAGCCTGGAAATTTTCTATATTGGTATCTATAAATCTGCTTCATTCTTTTAACAATTTTTTTTTACAAATGTTAAAGAATCTATTGTATGGCTGTCTGATAATTTATTTAACTAGTCCCCTATTAAATGGACATTTAGATTGCTTCTAATCTTTTCTTATTGTAAACAATGCCATACAAATATCCTTATACAGTCTTCCTTGAATACATATGGTAGTATACTTTGGGGATACAATAGTTGAAAGTGAAATTTCTTGGTCAAAAGTATGTGATAGAACTAAACTACCTCCAGGAAAGTGTGCACTAAGTTACAATCCTTAAAATATATACTTAATGCCTACTTCCCCCACTGTCTCCAAAACACTGTGTCTCCAAACATTTCCATTCTCTGTTGAAAAGAAAAGCACCCAGATGTTCACTTGCATACTTCCTTCAGAGTGAATAAGGGGAACCTATTTATTCAAGCCTGGGCTTTAGACTCCTGGAGTAAAGGAAGATTTTTTGGAGTTCCTTGAACTGTAGAAGATCCTGACTAAGAGCATCTGTTCCTCAATTAGGTGATATTGGCAAAGTAGGAAAATAGAATAAGTCCCTGAAAATAAACAGTTGGCTTTGACTAATCAGCTGAATCCACCAGGGTACTGTCAAAGCCACAGAAGTCACTTCTGGGTATCCGGGTAACCTCACCAGCCTGCTGCATAACAGGGCCAGAACAGGCTGTGCACTAGGAAGGGGATGCCTGCCACAAACAGAAACATTCAAAACCTGTGGTCTGCCTCTGCTTGTCAGGGGGGAAAAAAGTATGGGGGGGAGGAACATCAGAAACATAAGACTAAACAGAGACTGCCAAGTACTGAATAATGTTTCCTAACTGTAATGAAATGAGGGAAAAATGGATATAGCAGAAAACAAAACACTCTTTTAGTTATATTTTCCAACATAAAAACTTTCTAGAGTGAATAAATGCCTACTGGATCTGCAGCACTAATATCTTCATCCAGTGGTGCGGTCCAATCAAAACCATAGGATCTGGGCAGGAATCCTGGGCTTCAAAACCTGAGAGATGGTGAAGCACACACTTTATCTTTGTCCAAGTTTTGCTTACCTGAATTTTCTAAAAGTCTGGGTTTGACATTCTTTCAGGATGCATTACAAAATGTTCCTCTTCTGTTTGGCAATCATCTTGCTGAAGGGTTGATTGTCAACACCTGGGGAAAAGAGCCTGCTGGCACCATGGCCTGAAAAGGACTGGGAGGAAGGGCAGTGGCTTAGATAGGCATTGAGGTGAATTGACACGAGAGGGATTTCGTCTCTAGAGGGAGTAAAGAGGAGGTCCCAGGAGTGGCCATATTAGTAACCATTTGGAGCATGACTTGATTTTTAAGCTGGTGCACACATCCTACATGACTAAAAAAAAAAAAAAAAAAAAGTAAATATGCATTGCTAACACAACACTCCAAAAATTTAAATCAGGTTGTTACCCTATAAAGCTGAATATTTTAACCATTTAGGGGAGAAGCCTTCCAGCAAGCAACAGAATGCCTTCTAATTACTACTTGTGCTTTTTTCCAATTAGCAACCAACAGCATATTGTCATGGAGGCATTGTTAGGAATTGTTTGCCTCTGTTCAGATATATTCAGATGCTTAAATTCAGGTTTCTAAGCTTGATACATATTATTACAAAAATTACAAGGCTGAAAAAATGATTTCAGATGGAATTGTTTCAATCTATCATATCTGAAGCAGCCTCTAGGTCAGCTTCACAAGCAGTTGGAGGCTATTGGAAAGGATTTGCTATTGCCCAGCCCACATCCTGTCAGCAATATATACAAGTTAACTTGATTTGCCACTGTTAGCTCTACCTCTCTGAAATCTCCCCAAATCAGTCACTAATTCACTTTCAAGTACCATCCATCATTGCTCAGATGAGCCTTGCTCGGTTCTTATTGATTGAGTTTGATTGACTGATTGATTGATTCTCTTATTAGTCTATCATCTGGACAGAGAAAAAATAATTTGGAATACTCATCTTCAAATTGCATCCCAGGGGTCATTTAGCTCAATGTGGGTTTCTATGATTATCTCTCTTCCTCCATTCCACTGAGCCTTTCCTCTATTATGTACTTCCGGTATACAGAAAGGTTTCATGAGCAAGAATGAACAAGAACCTAGGAAAAAACAGAAAGATGAAGAAAATGTACAATCCTTAAAAAAGGAAGTAATTAAATCAAAGTTCAAATTTGACCTAAGAAAATTAGTGTTCCAAGTTTTAGGTGGGATATGTTAAAAAATAAATAAAAGCATGTACACTCTTAGCTTTTCTGTGTTACATACCTTGAGATGACTGGGAAAATGCATATGAAGCCTCTGATAATAAAATAATCCATTACATAAATCAAATCTATCAAAATGTCATGGTTAAGGATTTCTCTCCAACACTTAGGGAATACTATTTATTATAGCAGTTATATGAAGGTTAATCATATAACTATTGAACAAGTTGTTCTAAGTTCCTGCAAATGGGAAATCAATGTAACCTAGAATCTATCCCTACCCTACAATAGCCTTTAGAGGTAGTAATTTTGCCTGCATGTTCTTTAAATTAAATTTGAATCAGAGAGGCTTTGACCAAAACATATAGTAGAAATGTTTACTAAAATGAAAAATAGAGCTCATCCAAATGTGTCTATCCTAATATCTCATAAATTATATGGTTTGGGCTGATTTACTTTAAGTAATGGTAGCACTTAAGGCAAATTGATAAGTGACTTGAAGGGATTTCAGAAGGGTAGGGCCAACCATGGCATGCAGAAATTTCCTCAGAGGTCACTTAATCCATCAGGGCCATTCTAGTATTTTACCTAGGCTTACACAGGTAGATGGGAGCAGAGCCAACACACAACTCAGATCTTCTAACTCCTGGTTTATTTTTGGCAAACTAATGGGGCCAACAGAAGCATTTTATAGGACTCTGGATAGTTTTCATTAACTTAAATTAGATAATTATGCAATTTTTAAAAGGACCTTATTTTTTAGAGCCTATTAGTATATTCATTTATTGATTCATTTCCTCTTCGTTTTCCCAACTTGGTCTAAAAGTTGATCTGAGGTAGTTTACAGAGATATGTGCTATGAAACAAGGTAAAGCATACATATTGACATAAGGGAAAAAATATTTTCCAACACTTGAGAAATATTCATTTGCCACAGGAAAATATGCTTCCATTATAAGAGATACTGACAATATTTTTACTAATTGAGAGTAATCTCCTAATTAGTGAGGCTTTATCATCCTATTTTGCGATGAGATTCTTCTTGTCCATACTCATTTTGAGTTCTTGTTACCATTATATTCCTGACTCTCATTTTAGTTTCTAGAGAAGATTGAGATCCAGACCCAAAAGCACAATAGAAATGAGTTCTAGCCAAGATATGAATGTTAAATGCATAAGCAGTCCTTGTACTAAAAAGTCAGTAGTTGACCCAAGAGCCTTGCAGAGGAGATTCTGACCTTCAAGCTGCCCAGCCAACGAGTGACATCTGCTGAGGAGGTCTAGGAGTCGTAGAGGGACCTAGTACATTTCACATTTAGTTAAGTTCCTGAAACTATGGTTATGAGGAATGAGGCTTTGTTTACAAATAGTTGTAATTTAGAAATGCAATAGTTTATTTGTTTTTCAGTATTTGACTTTCAAGGCATTACTTATGAGCTCACTTCTTAGGCTTAGAAGACTGAAGAACAATTTTTACACTGCCAGTAGATAAAATTGGTGCCACTGATAGAGGTGTGAATAATGTCTATAATTTGGGGTCACAATTTTGGTTTTATACTAAATGTCTCAATTTGAAATTATATATTTTCATTTATTTTTCAAAACTTAGTTCAAATACCACCTTCACTGAAACCCCTTAGGCAGATTTTACAGTGCCTTATTTTATTTCTCTATAATACTATTCTCCACACTACCTTGGAATCATGTAATGTAAGTTTATATGTCTGTTTTACTTCCTTAACTATAAATTTCTGAAAGGCAGGAGATAGGGCTTGTCTTTTACTGATAGATAGTAGACATCCAATAAGTATATAATGAAAGAATATCACCATTTTCATAAAAATCTATAAAGTGTTTCAAACTGTCTTAATATTGTGGTAGGATCAGAAGAAAATTCCATCGGAGTATAAAGATTCCTTCGGGTAGAAGTCCAGGATTTGGGGTCTAGCTTCAAGGTCAGAGGAGCAGGCAACCAGAGAGAAAGATTAAAAATCAGTCTTCAGGGTCTCCTTAATTCCATATGCCTTTTGTCTTCCTCCACAGTATCTTGTAGCAATATAGAATAGTAGACATTTGTTGTTTTTTGCCCATTTTGTTTCCTTTCTTCCCTCTTCTGGTAATAGCACCCTGATTTTGTTTTGGGGAAATTCCTCCATCAGATATAGTCAGGTGTGGTTGCCTATTTAGATGCTGTGCCCTCCTCTACTCAAGGTGTAGGCACCTGACCCAAGCTAGGCTGATCAGATTCCTTCCTCTGGAATATGAACAAGCAACAAGAGGCTGACTGACCCTGAAATGGCCATCCTGCATCCTTCAGTCCCTGCTTCCCAGTCCCCCAGTGGCTGTACCTCCCAGGCAATCTACATCTTTTGCATTGCCTTTCTTCTTGGTTGTTTGAGCTTCCCCACTTCCAATAAATTACTTCTCTGATTCAATTAGCCAGAAGTGGTTTATGTGCTAGCAACCAACAATGGCAACAGAAACAGTGAATTGTATATTAAAATTCTATCTCATTTATCCAAAAGCCTAGCAAATAGGAATAATTCTGGATATCTCCAATCTATTCATAGGCTCAGTTTACTTCTTTTAATAAACTCACTCACAGCCCAGATAAGTATCTGAGAAATCCCAATCACCACCCCCCCTTCAAATATTCATCCTGTTCCTAAAATAACCCATTTTTCCCATTCATCCCCCCAGACCAGCCCCAACATACCTTGATTAGTAAAGTAACACATTGAGCTTAAAGACCCTTGCAATATTCAGCCCTAACCTGTCTGTTTCTTGCTTAACCACCCACCCACTATGTCACAAAAACATTGGCAAAAACTTTCTCATTATCAGATGTCCAAGTCAGCCATGTATCATTAGCCCACTCCCAATTAGTTTTTTTACCTCTCATTCACCAGCAAACACAAAGAACCCAATTAAACTACTTCTTGTTTAATACCTTTATAGTTCTTATTCTGTATCATGCATTATTTGAAGTGCTTTACATATGCTAACTCATTTAATCCTTCATAAAACCTCCCTGAGATAAGAACATACAAAAAAATGAGGCATAAAGATCTTGAGGAGTTTGACCACAGTCTCAAAGCCCATAAAGAGTAGAATAAAGATTCACAAGCAAGCAGTGCGGCTCCAAGGCTGTGTTTGAACCAGCAAGCCATGGTTTTGAGATGATGGGTTTATTACATGGCCAATTAAAGGGAAGGGCTAATAATATTTTAATCTGCAGCAGCTGACAGGGTACATTGACATGGAAATAATATTAGTTCTTACATGTCACAAACCTAAAACCATCAAGTCAGTTTAGAATGCCCTCCAGGCCTCCTTTCTTAAACATTATGGAAACAAGCCAGAACAATTCTACCATGGTTTCTATTCCCATTGAGAAGATTCTAAAACTTTGGATGGGAGATGCCTTTCTTCTTTAATTGGTCTGAAACAGATACGTTAATTTTCTAGAAAGTATGAAAGGTAAATCTAGTGTGAACCTCTTACTCCTTGTTGTAACCAGTGTTTACCCCCTCTGGAGTGGGAGGGAGGTTGCTGCTACACTTGCTCAATCACTGTTATGCTTCTGGCTGACTTTTCTAACCTCTCTCTCTTTAGTTCAAGAGAACAGATGAAGTCATAAATCTGTTCATTGATATAAAGACTACACTGGGATCAGGTGGTCAAATCCTTCCTGGATATGATGCCCCTTCTCTCTCCAGCAGGATTGTTTGGCCATTCATAAACAATGCTTAAGGTGATTTTTATTATCTTTTTGGTATTTCAAACTGCAATTAAAGTTTATTGTGTGATAGTCTTATTGGATTATATGTATATTTTTACTTTCCTTCCTTGAGTCTTTAAAAGTTTTCCGGAAGAGGGGTGCCTGGGTGGCTCAGTCAGTTAAGCATCCAACTTCAGCTCAGGTCACCATCTTGCGATTTGTGAATTCGAACTCCACGTTGGGTTCTGTGCTAACAGCTCAGAGGCTGGAGACTGCTTCAGATTCTGTGTCTCCCTCTCTCTCTGCCTTTCCCCACTTGTGCTGTCTCTCCCTCTCTCAAAGATGGATGAATAAATAAATAAATAAATAAATAAATAAATATCTTCTGGAAGACTATCTAAAGTAAGAATTTACATACTGAATGTCTCAATTTGCCTGTGAAGTAACTTCTCTGAAGTAAGAACTATAATCTACATAGATTTGGTTTCATGAGCACTAAACACCCTGTGCTATGTAGAACACTCATGATATAATGACATAAAATACTGATATCAATTTTCTAATTTTCTTAAATAAGGGTGAAATATAACTTAAAGTGGGTATCTGCAGGAAGAGGAATTATAAGTGAATTTTAACCTTTATTTATACTTTCTGAGTTTACATATTGTCTACAAAGAATATATACTTCTTGTATAAATAAACAAGGCAGTATTAGCAAGAATATTTAGCTTAATAGGGATCTCATGGTATCATGGTCATACTATACTATTTTTTCCTAGTTTGTAACTAATAATAAAGGTAAAATGAACAGAGAACTCTACTCTTTATTTTGAAAGTAATAAAGCAAGAAATTGGTAAACATTTACTAAAAGAAGCAAAAAATTCATTTTCATCCTTATTCCACAGTTATATTCAGACAATAAAAGAATCACTTTACCTATAAAGGCAGTCTGGTGTCAGAGGACCTAGACTGTGAATGCAGATCTGCATCCTACTGCCCATGAATGGGGTCTATCAGTTCCCTGTGCCTTAGTAATCTCAACTAAAAAACGGAAATAATGCCTAGTTCACAGGCTGTGTAAGTACCTAGGATAGGTTGTGGCACAGAACAGCCATCAAATTAATGTCCCTCTACTCATTCAAAAAGCTTACTGCACCCCTCCTCTGTGTGAGTGCTTACAAAGTACAGAAACAAATACATTAGAAAATAAACACTTAGTGCTTTCCCTCAAAGAGTTTGTGATCCGGAGGAGCAGATAATGAATCAAATATTTTTGATGCAATAGAGAAGTACTAGAGGTGCTATAAAACTCCTTCTGCACTTAAGTGTTTAAAAAGTCTAAAAAATGTAAGTTCTACCATGGAGTTCCTATTTCTCCAGGCTTTGGAACTAGATCTCATTTGAATTGGGATTTGTGAATGTCTCTGGGGTAAGCTGGGAATGGGTGAGTATCGGTCTAGGGTAGTAGCTAAGATGTTCTCTATCTTGTCTTCAGTAGGTGGTCTCTGCAAATGTCTGCTGATTCTGTTGATGTTCCCTGTCAACAGTACCTTGGGGTCCAACTCTCTTTAACTGCCTTGCCCCTTTAAGGTACAGGGGTCCATTCTGTGGTTCCCACAGCACAACGGGCCCCAGGAAAGTCAGCAGGACCATCCTCAGCCCTTTACCATTTCCATGTTCCTCTCAGAGCACAAGAATATTGTCCCTGCCTCCACAGCATGCCAGGCTCTGTGGAACCTCTCTGCATGCTTCCTCAGGCCTGTCCACCTGGGTACCCTATAGCCATTTCTACTCTGGGTTCTTCTCACCTCTCTGGGCTCTAACGAGCAAAGAAAACCTAGCCTCTTTGTGTGCTCAGATTCTGTATACCTCTGAGGGATTTCTGTCACTCTCCTTATCCCTGTGCTGTGCTCTGGAAAACACCAGGAAGCCTCACTCCTTTGTCAGAGGCCCACCTTGTCTACTCACTCCATGCTTTCCCCTGGCTAGAGCGCTTTCTTTTTTCTGTAGCATGGAAACTCTACTTGCTCAGAATATCTTTTCCTGGCAATTAGTTTCTCTATGCCCTTTGCCTTTTTCATTCCCTGAAGGGTCCAGACTTTTGAGACTTAAAATGCCAGAAAAGACTGTGCCATCTCTATCTCAATGTATTAAAAATACAATACCACAGCTGAGTCTGGGGTGACAAATAAAAGTTATCAGTTAATCTTTGAAAACTCTTTTCTCACCATAGAACACAGAGACTAAGACAATTCAAAGGCAGAAAATGCCTAACTCAGCTGAGGCACTCAGGAAAGGCTTCACATTGAAGGCCCAGCCTGACCTAAGTCTCTGAGGATGACTCAGAGCTCAGCTACAGTCAGACAAGGGGAAGGTCATTATACACAAAGGGAGAATACGTGCAAAGTGACAGTGTTACATAAATCAGGAGTTAAATTTATCTCCCACAATTATCTAAACTATATAAATCACAACTCATTTTGAGAATGGAATAAGCACCGCCATAACTATTTAAATTAGAAGTTACTTTAGGGATTATCTAATCGAATCCCTGCATATCAGAGACAAGGACACTGAGGTCCCAAATGATGATTTTTAATCCATAGTTCAAACACAAATGAAACAAAATTTAGCCTCCTACTTCTATCTCCAGCAGGAACTCCTACTCTCAATTTACCCTCCCACATATCTTCTTTGGCCAGAATTAAGCATCAAGCATATCAATACTTGTAACAAGTTTTGCAGTGAGTTCTTCATTAAAGTTGGGGGAAAAAAGTTACTCTCCAATAACTCTCCAATAATGCTGTGCTTGCATTAGCTCCATTAAGACTTATATCTCCAAGGTGTGTATTAGCTTTTATACTTATTTTACAGATGAGGGAACCTAGGCAAAGAAAGTTAAGTAACTTCCCTAGGTTATATGACTACTAAGTGGTAGGCAAGTAGTAGATATTAAAGTCTAATATCCATGCTTTTAGCCACTACAACACCACATTTCTCTTCATGCTATTATTCAGCTTACAAATATATTATAAATATACTTGCACAAATCCATATGTGTGTGTGTATATATCTATATATATACATATGTATATATATATATATATATTATATATAGATATATACAAAACCCTCCTCATTGAGTCAGGTTTGTTTTTTGAAAGACTAGAAGTAACCTAAATATGTATTAATCGGGGGCTAATTTGATAAGTTATAGCATATCCTCATCATATACCCAGTAAAAACAAGTGGATAAAGTTATATGTGCTGATATGGACCAATCTCCAAGAAACAAGACACAGTTAAATTAAAGGTAAAAAAAAAAAATAATAATAGAAACAAAGTGTATGTGGTATTTCATATTTGGGTTTTTTACAAGGGGGTCTATAAATAATATTTAAATTTGATTAGCTAAAGAATAAAGAATGTTTCCATAGAATACTAGCAAGAAATGGTAGAGGTTACCTCTGAGGAGAAAAGAGACAAGGTAACTGAAAATGTGGGGTGGGAAAGAAATTTATTTTTCACTGTATACCTTTTTTGTAATGTTTCCATGTTTTACTATGTATGAGTAAGACTTATTCAAATTCTATAAATTAGCTAATTTTTTTTAAATTATCAACTGATAGAATTTTTTAAATCCTAAGAGAAGTATTGAAAATAAGAATCATATAATTGAAGAATCTAGTTACTTAAAAGTGTTTTTAGACACGCAAGTTATCCTGTTTGTATTTACCTGCAAAACACCCTTTGAAAAAACAGCCTTCTTGCCAGGATATTGATTCATTTGTGAGTCACAAAAGAAAATAAAGAAGTAGCCAGATATGTAACTAGTCTGATGCCGGTTGGTATGTAGGAGTTTAGGTGGAGAAATGTGCATTGGGAATGAAAGGAAGGGAGGGTTGGGGGGTGGGGTGGGGCACAGAGAAGGTACCAAATTGGTAATTCCTAGTACTGCTAATATCCTTGCATTAAGAAGCCCCATCCCAGGGACTCATAATTCATAATTCATGAGTTATAAAACATAAAAATACTTTTCCAAGTGGATTCTTAATCCCAACACATACCACATTACCATAAATACCCACAAGACAAATCATATTTAGTGACTGGCCCTGACATAAAATGTCCAACTATTTTCTTTCCATACTTTCTATCTGTTTCATTTTGTTCCTTATCTACTGATTAGACTTCTTAAAAGTTCAATCAGGTGTTCATGAAATTTTACCTCTGTCATTAACACTCACCAAATTGCTCTTAATTAGGAGAGTGTATACTTGGATAGAAGCTGGAATGACCTAAGGGAGAAGGGCACTGTTACAGATTGAATGTGTCTCCTCAAAATTCACATGTTGAAGCCCTAATCTCCTCCAATGTGATAGTATTTGGAGATGGGGCTTTTTGGAGCTTATTAGGGTTAGGTGAGGTTATAAGGGTAGTGCCCTATGATGGGATTAATGCCCTTATCAGAAGAGACACCAGGGAGCTGAACTGATCTCTCTTTCTCTGCCATGTGAGGATACAGTAAGGCGGGATAGTCTCCTCATGGTACAAATAGTTATTTTAACTAAAATGTAGTGAGATGTTTCAGATAAATCTCACATAAGAAAAAACTATTCTAATGTTCTTGGCCTGAAGATCACTTTAGAATAGACAGTCAAGTGTCCAGAAGTCAAAGTGTACTGTTCCTCAGAGAAACTTATTCAACAGGAAAAAATAAGTTGTTAAACTGTCATAGACAATTAACATCCAAATAAATAAGACAAACTCCACAATGGAAAATGCTCATTCCAGTAATAATCAAAGAAATACAAATTAGAACAAGCAAATGATAATACCCAATATACATAACAACGCAGAAGTCGTATGTCACATTATATTAACATTTCAGAGAGCAATATGTCGATATACAGCAAGAACCATAAAGATATTCATAATACTCAACCTTCATACCATTTTGGGGAATTTAATTATGAGAAAATAATTCAGCTGAATACTAATAAAATAATGAGTTATGGACATGAAGATGCTCAATACACTCGTATCCATTATATACATCTGTATCTTTATAACATAATTTAATAAAAGTTGAGCTAAGTGGCCAATAGTAGAAGTTAGCAAATTAAAATAATATGAAAGAGTAAGCAATCATTTAAAATAGCAATTGTTGGTTCCTGGGTGGCACAGTCAGTTAAGCATCGGACTCTTCGTTTTGGCTCAAGTCATAATCTCAAGGTTTGCATTGACAACACAGAGCCTGCTTGGGAATCTCTCTTTGTCTCTCTGTCTCTGTCTCTCTGTCTCTCTCTCTCTCTCTCTCTCTCTGCCCTCCTCCCACCCCCTCTTGTGCACTCACACTTTCTCTCTCTCAAAATAAATATTTTTTAAAAATAGCAATTTTTAATACAATATAAAAACATAGGAAATTTTAATGTTGGGAGACATATAGAATGTTTCATGAAAAAAAGTGTAATATAAAATACTATAGTTGTAAATATAAAACACGTAGGCCTATGAAAAGAACTAGAAATTATTATGCAAAAATATGTATCATCATATAGGGAACTATGATTATGAATTAATTATTTTTAAATGCTTGTTTATATTGTTATTTACATTTATTAAAACTCAGAGGGACTTAGGATTCAAAGGTTTCTAAGTACAATCTAAATACGAGAGAAAAAATAGCCAACTTTACAAAATACGTTTCAATCATTGAACTTGATATTTATTACTTTCCTTTTTCTTTGTTTCAAAGAATTCACTGAATATTCTTGTGACATAGCAAATTCTTATGACATGGCATATGCTTTCAGCTACAGAGACTGACTTCCGAAGACTCTGTTCTAAATTCTGTAGCTACTAATTATTCAACTTCAGTAGTCCATTATGGTAAGGACGGCTCCAAAGTTGGTTGCCTCACTAAAACATCTGCTTTGAT
>NW_026057577.1:72525557-72594534 GCF_023721935.1 Panthera uncia | reverse complement strand
CCCCCCCCCCCCCTCCCCCCCCCCCCCCCCCCCCCCCCCGCCCCTGCTTGGTGCTCATGCACACTCTCATGCCCGTGATCTCTCTCTCTCTCTCAAAATAAATAAATAAACATTAAAAACAATAGGCAAACATTTTAATAAAATTTAATTTTGATAAAAATTGTATTTATTTAATTTTAACTGTATTTTCCTCTAACCTTGTGTTATTAACACTTTCAGACATTCAAAAAAGTTGAAAGAATGATACATAAGCACACACATGTCCTTCACTTGGAATCTGCAATTATTGATATTTTGTCATGTTTGGGGTGCCTGGGTGGCTCAGTCAGTTAAGCTTCTGACTCTTGGTTTTGATTCAGGTCATGATCTCACAGTTTTGTGAGTCCAAGCCCCGCATCAGGCTCTGAGCTGGTAGCATGGAGTCTGCTTGGGATTCTCTCTCCTTTCTCTACCCCTTTCCTGCTTGCGCTCTCTCTCAAATAAATAAACTTAAGGGGAAAAAATTTTTGTCATGTTTGCCTTATCTCTAGATAGGCACACACTTACACATTCCTATTGCTGAACCACTTAAGAGTAAGTCGTGATCATCAGGATACTCCAGCTCTAAATACTCTCATATTCATTTCCAAAAAATAAGGACATTCTTCCATTAATCACAGAACCATTACCATACATATGAAAATTAACAATAATTCCATCATGTCATCTAATTTCTAGTCCATATTAAAATTTTACCCAACTGTCCTAAGAGTCTTTTAGAGGTTTCTATTGAACTAGTATCCAATCAAGGTTCACACACTGCATTTGGTTGTTATTTCTCTTAGATTTTTTTAAAATTTTAATGTTCATTTATTTACTTTTGATAGAGCACAAGTGGTGGAAGGACAGAGAGAGACAGAGAGACACGGAATCTGAAGCAGGCTCCAGGCTCTGAGATGTCAGCGCAGAGCCCAACGTGGGGTTCGAACCCACAAACTGAGAGATCATGACCTGAGCTGAAGTCAGACAGTTAACCAACTGAGCCACCCAGGCGCCCCTCTTAGATTTTAATCTAGAACAGCTCTTCACCACATACACTATTTTTTAAAGAATCTACAGATTCAAGTTTAAGACTATTCCTCAAAATGTGGTCCAAGTGCCACCTGTTTCAGAATCACCTGGAAACTTATTTTAAAAGCAGATTCCAGGCCCCATCCCAGGTTTACTGAATAAGAATACCAGGTGAGTCATCAACATACTCAAATTTGGCAACAATTGCTCTAAGACTTGTGAAGTGATCGATAATAAATATCAATCGAATGTGCAGACATTGGTTAGTAAATGCACCTGGTTGTTCAAGCTGAGGTGGTCTAACTCCATGAAACGAGTTGCTCATTTTCCTTTTCTTCATTTTTTCACTTGTCTTCTGATTTAAGGCTTGAATCATAAAATACTCCAACTAAAACATGAATCAAATTTTAAGTAAAGCGTCAACAAAATTATGTATCTGACATGATTATTTGTACCCCAAATCACATTTGCCAAATGTTCAAATGCTGGTACCATCTACAAGTACGCTTTAGCAAACACTTGTAAACAAGTTTTTTATTTAAAGACAAAAAATGTATCAAGTAGAACAGACTGTGCCTTGTCTAAGCATAAATAAACTATCCATTCAAGAAGGAACTGTTCATTCTCTTGAATAATCAAGAAAGCCCAGCAGTACAACTGTGGGACTGTCAATAACTGTCTCGTGGGCAACCGCAGCAGTTAATAGTAGAGACATTCAAAGCAGGGCAGATCTGGCTCTACGTCACAGATGCTCACATCAACTGGGGATGTTTTCATATGTTCTATTCTTTTCTTGAATAAATTACTTTGAAATACATCCTTTATATGGGAAATCACAAATCCTAAGCACATACACACGCACAGCTCCAGGCCTATGCCTTGACGCTGTGAGACTTGGGGCAAAAATACAAACAGAGATCCATGTACCACATACACAAATATTTAAACATCATAAATAAAGAACTATTACGTAGAAAACATTCTATCCTACTTTGACAGAGGTATCATCATAAAAGCCGAGAAGGCCAGGTTTAGATTTAAATTCTCAGACGACTCAGAGCTTCACGTAGCACAAGGAACTGTCCTGTAACTCCTGGGCCTGGAGGCTGTCCTTTCTTCTCACCCTCTGCTCCATCCCACACCTCAAGGAGCTTTACGTATACAAGTAGACATCCATGCCTACACACCCAACGTCTGCCTCCCCTCCTCCATTCCTCAAAAGCAGTCACCCTTCGGCCACCTGTCAGAACTAAGGACATACACACTAGCAATGCAGTCCACCTTCAGGATGATGGACCCAGGAAAAAGGCCTGCACAGGCCTTGGAAACAGACTGAGTGCACTGCTAAGAGAATTCTGGGGTCCTCGGTTTTGGAACATGGTCACAACACTGTATAACAGAACCTTCTGCTCTGTGTTGATGGAAATGCTCTGTAATATCTGTGCTATTCGACACAGTAGCCACTAGCCACATGTAGCTACTGAGGACCTGAAATGTGGACAGTACACCTGAGGAACTGAATTTTCTTTAATTAATTTAAATATAAATAGCCACATGTGGCTAGTGGCTACCATATTGGATGTGCAGGTCTAGAAGGGGCTACTAGCTGCAGGTGGGCAAATGCGCTTGGCTCCATCATCACGTGCCATATGTGGGAGCAGGGATGGGGTGCAACTGGAGGAGGGTCAGATGGGGCTCCCTAAAGCTCAAGGGCATGTACTCTTCTTCCCAGGTTTTCATCTTCGACTCTCAAACACAAGAGTTTTTCTTTTTTTTTTTTTTTTTTTAATATAATTTATTATCAAGTTAGCTAACATATAGTGTATACAGTGTGCTCTTGGTTTTGGAGGTAGATTCCCGTCATTCATCACTTACATACAACACACAGTGCTCATCCCAACAAGTGCCCTCCTCAATGCCCATCACCCACTTATCCCTCCTTCCTGCCCCCCCCATCAACCCTCAGTTTGTTCTCTGTATTTAAGAGTCTCTTATGGTTTGCTTCCCTCTCTGTTTGAAAGTATTTTTTCAGACACAAGATTTCACTCTGACATTATCATCTCCATCTATATTCCTGCAAATGCCACTATTTCTTACACTCAAGATCGCAGCCATACTTCACTATTCAAGAATCTGAAAAGGGTCACTCTGATCTTATTTCCATATCCTCAATAAGTCTTAGGGAAAAAAGAAACTGTCATGTCTTTTCTCCCAACCTTGACCACTTCTTCAATCCTTATCATGCCTCCAACCCTAATTGCAACACTAGGTGTTAGGAACAAAGACAAACAAGGAGGAGGAAGAGAAAGAGAGCAGAGAACATGGGAGGTGGCAGGTGGGAAGTGTGACCATGAGAATTTCAGGTTCAGGAAGTGGGGCAGAACACAAGGAGACCTACATACCCCAAGAGAATCAGGCCCCCCCTCTCCAACAAAAGAAACCGAACTATCATTTTCCCCCAGTTTCCTAGGTATTTCAGGGATATACAAGATTCTTAGACTAAGACTTTTTTTAATCCACTACAATATTAGATTTGAGTCCTGTCTATCTTTCTAACCCTTTCTACTTTTTATTTGTCACCATAAATAAATTTAAAAAGTTTCTCACAGTCATTGATAATATCAATATTATGAGTATATCTTCCTTAATGTAGCTATATTGTTGTTTCTCTACATTACTGAGTTAAAAATAGCCACTTACACATGATAGAAATTAGGACCATTTATATTTGGTTCCAAGTTTAACATTGGTTGTTATTTGGAGTTTAGTAACTTCACAACAAATGAAATTTCTACAGTCATCTGGGGAGACCTCAACATTTGGACACAAATCTACATAATGAATAATCTGGCATACTGGAAAGAGTACTTGATGAAGAGCTGGGGAACTAACAGAGAAGTCTAAAGTGCTTCTGCTCAATGAAGGGTTTACACTGGTTTAAACCTCTTATCCGTGTTTACCAAATTTGTCTGCTGAAAGGAGTCACCTGTTGGGGATAGTTTCAAAGGCAGTTTTAAATGGCATGACTCCACAGTATTCTCCAAGCACCATGCCGTCCTAATATTGTAGGGTAGATTCTGTGGGCTAAGAAGGGCCTCCAAATGCCTGCAAGACCCAACAAATGCCATTGCAACAGAGCAAACAAATCCCACCTTCTCACATATCCAACAACAAGCTATTTGTAGAAGTAGTTTCTATGGATATTTTTGAGCTGCATCACTTAGGAGTATATGAAATATTGCCGAAGCACACACAGAGGAAGAAAAATCATTTTTTTCAAATAGTAGATAGAAATAAAAACCTTTCAGGGCCCAATGATCAGGTTATGAGGCTCACTGAACTGTGTGAAGATTACTAATAAAATTGACATAACAGGCTTGTGTGAGTAAACATGCTTTTGATATATACAACAAAAACCAATAAACTGTCACCAAGTGGAAAATTCCAAAATATTTTATTAGATGATAGAAAATGTTTAACTTGGAGAGAAAAATAAAATTGTAATTTGACTCTGACAAAAACTTTTCTTCTACTCTCATTTTATTTCTCGAAGTTAAAACCAATCATGTTTTTAAAACTAAAGTTCTAACTGAGGTTCTAGAAAATACCTTCCCAGCCAACTTGACAAAGGACCTTAATTTACATAACAGGGATTACCACTTACCACTCCTCCAAAATACTTTCCTATGTAGAAGTCATCAAGGCTGTGTAGTTCAAGATAGGTGGCTCCTAGTTCTTTAGCAAGTTGGATCCCTTCGGTTGTACTGACACAGCTCCCTCTGTCTGAGGTACACAGTGGGCATGTACACGGTAATTCTTCTGAGAAAATAAATACAAGTAACAAAGAGCTTTGAAATTAAATAGGAAAAAATATACATAGACAATCTAAACATTAAACAACAAAGTAAGAGCTCATACGAGAACCACAGTTCAGGGACAGTTAGTACACCCACCATCTATCCACTAGATTCTGAATAAAAAGCATCAATGTTAATATAAAGCTCCCCAAAGTAAACAAGCTTTAAGTGAAAGAAGAAGAAACCATATTTTAGAAAAGAATTTAAAAATAAGTGAATATACATTACCAAGGCTACTATAGTAATTAAGCCAATCAGCTAGTAATGGAGGACATGTTTCCTTTTATACAATCCTGACATCCTGAGTATCAGTACAAATTTAACAATTTAATTGCCATGGGTTGGGTCTTTGTTCTTTTCTTTCTTTCTTTCTTTCTTTTTTTTTTTTTTTTCTTCCTTTGGTGATAAACTTGAAATATATTTACCAAGTTGACTAGATCTGAATCTTCAAGGCTACAAAACTGCCACTCTCTTTGGAGATTTCACATAAAGTACATTCTTATTAATCCAAACATCTTAATTATTAGACTCTAAAGTATTCAACTGCAAAGACCACAATCACTTATCTTTCTCTTCAAGATCAAAAAATCATAAACTAAAAGAATAAAAACGTTTTTATTAAAAATGTGAACTATCCCAAGAGTCATGGTTGTACCATGTACAGATCTATGACTGGGAAGGTGGTAGATCAAGCATCTATAAGAATACTTCTTAGTAAAGCTACAAATGTATGTTCATCTGTGAATTCATCAGCTAGCTTTGTTTTGTTTCATGACACATCAGATATGTCACTGTATAAAAGACAGCCAAGTCAAAGGGGGATAAATCCATTTCTAGAAATGCATTTTGTTATAGATTAGCTTCCCTAGAGAATCAGACTCTGAGATGGAGACTGGTGTGCAGGAGGTTTATTGGGGAGGGAGGTGCTCTTGGGAGCAAACGGTTTCAGGGGTGAGGGAAATAGGGCTGGGCAGAGAAAAAATTTGAACTGCAATATAGCTACAACAAAGATCTCAGCCGATCCTACTGGGAAGTCTGGAGCTCAGATGGCCCTTTAGAATGAATGGTTCCTTAGTTGGGGGAAAGAGAGATGGGCCTTTGTGTCCCTGTATCAAATAAGATAATGAGTAATTAGATGAGGGCTGCCATGGGTGAGGCAGAACCTTGGGTAGGCAGCTTCTACCAGCACAAGGTAATTCCCAGTCCCTAGGAGGAGATTCAGCTGTGAATCAGCAGCCAGCAGTTCAGTACCTGAGGGAGGAAGGATGGTGGCCCTCAAAGGGCATTTGGGCAACTTACCACAGCATACACAGCGAAGTCCTTACCAAGCACCTGCATATAGATAGAGCATGTGTATATACATATGGAGTATATACTCTACGGAGGTTTAGTGCATGTGCCTGCTATGTACGTAACTATGTAATAATTTCAGCTTCACTGAAAGAATTTTAGAGCTCAGAGACCAGGAATTTGCATCCTCCTTCTGCAGAGGAGGAAAGTGAGGGTCAGGGAAGATGAGTGCCCTGGACAAGTCTCCTGGTGTGTCAGAAATGGAAAACAATGATACAACTGTTACTTGCTCTATCTGGTAAGTAAAGTGAAACAAAAGATAGGATAAAAATTTAGTCTGAGTGAAGAATTACTGAGTAAAGATACAGTGATTTAAAAGTTAAGTGTGGGTTCTCAAAATTAAGCCGTGATTTCTGAATTTTTGCTTTTACTTTTAGTAAAAGATCATTTTAGTTCTGGAGCACATAAAGTTTTTATACAGAATGTAGCCTATCTTGAAAAATAACACAATGATATTTCACATTCTTTACAAAGATTGATAAACAGTGCCTTTGATTTTCTGAAGACAGAAGCCTTCTTATGTCTACAAAGCTCTCCTTATGCTGATGGAATGGGGTGAGTAGGCAGACCATCTTATTAAACTGTATTTCTGAACAAAAATAAAGCCAAGTGCTTCAAGTGGAAAATTAAGTGAATGTAATGTAAAAAATTTTTAACAAGTAATCTTGATTTGAAGGAAAATACAACTAATTTCAGGTTTAACCCAGCTGAGAAAGGTTTTCAGCTGTGTGTAGGCATTACCCTTACTGACACACATGCCTAGAAAACCCCTCTTCACATCTAATCTTCACAATCTCCGTGTGTCACAGAACACCTTTTTGTTCATATTCACCCGGAAGGAAAAAAATGTCTCATCGTTATGTGTTGGATATAGGAGGAAAGCCAGTAAAACATTTATGGAATAAATAAACCTATATTAAGCATTTCATTAAGAACAATCAGAGGACCCAAATAATTTTAAATTGTGGTATATTCTTCAGATCACTCTGTGAGCCTACCTCAGGGTCACAGGGACTCTGTGAATCAGTGTTAGACTTCTCATTAACACTGTAGTCTTTTTTACTTCTCTTACATGATAATCTTTTAAGGTGTTATCAGAAATGTCTATTTTTTAAAGCAAACACAAAGTAACTCTGGAATTCAAATGAACTGCGGCTCTTTCAAAGCAGCAGCTTTCAGAATCTGAAGGGTGATTCTTACAATGTTGCCAGTGCCTGAAAGCTTTAGAAAGAACTTTTAAGAACTCTAGCTTAGCGATGTACTCAGCGCTATCAGAACTTCAAAATGAAAAGAAGACAGGATGCCCATTTGGGGGAGCTCAAGGCTATGAATACCCTGAGGCATGTTCAGAAAAAAAAAAACTCTCTTTCAGAGATAGATTCAATATTTAGTAAAAAGCCAAAAATTTTTTCAAAGCCAAATGTGATGAAGACATACATAGATAGTCAAGCTTGTCAAAACATGTGTAACAAAGGAAAATAGTAAGACTGATTGTTTTTGCTGACCTATTTCTGAAAAGAACTCAAGAGAGGAATTACCAGAACACCCAACACAGCTACTTGTATTGCAAGGGACTCAGGGAGGGAAGCAATACAAGTCCTTGGGTTGAATATCAGATTTAGCTTGGTAATTAATTACTTTGCAATCACATGTCTATGTGAAATTAATTTCATCTTAAGACCACTCATTCACTAATTGAACAAATGTTTACTGAACACCTAACATATATCAAACAAGAAATATAAAGATACACAGACAAAAGCTCAGAGTCAACTGGGCCAACAGAGACAGGACTGCACAGAATTATAATATAATAAATATAATAAATACTAAAATAAAGGTGTACAAAATCACCATGGGAACATAAGAGAGGAAATTAACTCTGCCTGAGGGATTGTGGAAGGCTTCACAAAGGAGGCACTGGTTTACTAGACAAGGATGAATTTGCCATACAGATAAGAGGAATTGTGCAGAAGGGCACTCCAGTCAGGGGTGGGGAGCATATGCAAGGTCTGGATGTGAGGAAAAAAACACAACATGTTAGCTTCCAGTTTCAAAATGGAAAGCTAAGCTCACATTGCAATTTCCTCTCCCAGAGAAATCACAGAAATAATTAAATAAAGGGGAGGGAGAGGAGAGGGGGAGGGAGCGAAAAAGGAGGGAAGGAACAAAGGGAGGGGTTGGGGAAGGATGAAGGGAGATGTGCATATACAGCCACATTCAAAAATTAAGAGGAGAGAATCTCATCAGCCCAGAAACTGGGAGCACCTGAAAGGCTGAAGGCAGATAGCATACGACCAAAGAGGGAAGCTGAGGCTCAGGGGACAGGTGGGAAGTCTTGCACTGGAGAACATTAAGAGTACTCAGTGCTCACTGATGGGGGCACAACAAGGAGGCCCAAGGGCAACTGAGTGGAGATTAGCTGGAGACCTCAGTGGAAGCAGCTAGGCTTGCAGATGTCATATGAGCTCTCACTCCTACCCTGACCCCAGAGAGCAACTGGACAGAGGAGGAGAAAGGCGTTAATCCAACAGAGAATCTAAACTGCAAAATGAGGCAAATTAAGAATTATCCAGGGGCGCTTGGGTTGCTCAGGTGGTTGAGCACCCGACTCTTGATTTTCGCTCAGGCCATCATCCCAGAGTCATGGGATCAAGCCCCAAGTCGGACTCCATGCTGAGTATGGAGACTGCTTGTGATTCTCTCTCCCTCTCCCTCTGCCCCTCCCCTGCTCAGGTGTGTGCACACACATATCGGCCCACTCTCAAAGTCAATAAATAAACTTAAAAAAAAAACAAAACTATCCAAAGTTTAAAAAGCATCCATACCATGAAATAAAATCTCATCAGATGAAAGGACTTAGAATGCCCCCCCCCAAAACAAGACTTAATAAAGCAATCAAAACAAAATCTTAAAGTAAGTATAATTAATTGAGAGAGGTTTTCTTCTTAAAGTATTTACATTCTTAACACATGAAAAAGAAATCAACCAATTAGAGATCTTGGATGTGAGAAACTGTTGAAATAAAAAAAAAAAAAAGTAATAATGTAAAAGAGCAGGAGAGACCCAGCAGAAGTAATTTGTGAGGTAGGAAAAAAGACCAAAGAATTCTCCCATAATACAACACAGAGAAATAAAGGGTTAGGAAATACAAAAGAAAGATAAAAGTAACAGAGGAGAGATCCAGAAGTCTCATCATCAGTCTAATAAGAGAACAAAAAGGACAGAGTAAAGAAAATGTAGGGAAGGTGATATCTGAAGAAATCATGAAGTTGAGACTTTCCCAGATCTAAAGAAAGACCTTAAGTTCATCAAGTAGTTCTGTGCAACAGGTACATAAGACACAAAAGATTACACTCTACAAGGCTAAAGAAGCAGTCAGGAGCTATATCATGAACGATCTTGCATTTTAGGTAAGACTTTACAAGAGAAAATTATTGAAGTGAGATACAAATACTGGAAGAAAATAATGGAATCAATAGGAACCCATGATTAAAAGAAATACATGGTTCTGTCCAATGAAAGGGTCTTGAAGCAATGACACTTAAAGTTATGAGCACCCCTAAAGTCCAGATCTTGGTTTCTAAATATCATTGCTCACCATATGGAACCCGGGCTCCCTGAAGAAATGACTGATTTCCAGGGCTGGAGCAGACAGAATAAGGTGAGCCTGGAACATCTTATGTCAGAAAATAAGGAAGGACTCAAACATTAATCAGAACTAGCTTGAAAAGCCTTCCTTCATGCAAATTTGGGGTAATACAAACAACAGAAAGAATAAGAAGAAAAGATTATAAAATATGTAATTTAAAAAACAAAGCCATGAATCATAATGATTCTAAAAAATGTGGGAGCAGGGAGAAGGGAAAGCTCTATTTAGAGAAGAATACCAACTAATAAGTGTAGGAGGAATGACAGAAAATCACTATTTTGCAATCACAATGATCACAACTGAAGGAATTATGCAAAATAATGGGCTCAGATTCTTTAAAAATGTCAATGTTATGAAAGATAAAAAAAAAAAGGATGGGGAATTGTTCTGGATTTAAAAAGACTAGACAGACATAACAATTAAATGCAATGAGTAGTCCTTAATGACATTCTGGATTAAAAAAAAAAAAAAAAAACAGCTTTGGAACAACTGGGAAAATGTGAATATGGATTGTATTTAAAATAATAATACAATAGATAATAGTATGTCACATTTCTTGAATGATGGTTGCATTATGGTTGATAGAAGAATGGCACTGTCTTACATAACACATGCTGAATTAATTAGGATTGAAGAAATCCCATAATTTTATAATTTACTCCCAAATGAAAGAGAAAGAGAGAGGATGTGTGTGCATGTGTGTATTTGTAATCTCTGGGATTCACTGTTCTATTCTGGTCAATTTTCTCAGGTTTGAAATTTTGCAAATAAAAGGAAAAAAAGAAGAGAGTTTCTAAGGAACATTAAAGCAATGACTATCATGATCTGACTTGTATTCTAGGATGATTATTCTGAGAGGATTTATTTCAGGAAGAAGCAAGGCAAGAACAGAAGGACCAGAGGCCAATTTACCATAAAGCCGATGAACCCTTATCTTGTGGGTCCCTTCCAAAGCCCTGGGAGAAACCTAAGCAATAGATGGTTAACATCATCATTTGCTTTTGCGAAATTTGCAAAATAAGATATTCTAACTATGCTTGGTTAAGACCACTGTCTCTTTTCCATTCCAACTCCCTTCACCTTCCATCAGGCAGCTCTGAAGTATGACAGGCATTTTGGGGATCCTGCTAATGGGACTTGAAATTTAGGTTTAGTGGGATATTATCTGTGGTTTGTAGTCACTTCCTTGTACAGTTAAATGTTTGAGAACTGTCTTGGTACACGAATAGCCTTCCGGAATGCTTCTGTCACCCAATGTGCAGACTTTTTTGGTGTCTTGAAGACAAAGATGCCAAGCTGAAAGAGGAACACAACACAAACTATAATGCCCAGCACCAACAAGATGCGAAGAGCAAAGAAATACGCTGGAAGAAAAACTAATTCTCATATTCTTCTGTACATAGAAAATAACAAAAGCAGTTACCTTAGGAAAAAGTGATCAAAGACTGCACAGCCAAAAAACATAAGGAAAATTAAAGAAATGTCAAGCTGTTAAATAGTAGAAATGTTTTTTAAATGTCTGTGGTATTTGACAGCTTTTTAGATTTGCAACTCATCATGCTTCCTTTTCTCATTCTAAATTTCATGAGTGTGCATGTGTGTATCTGTAATGTTGTAGTTTTTTTTCCCAACAAGGACCTCTAAAATTGTTTAAGTTTCAGGTCCTACAAAATCAGGAACTACCCCTTGAGACCAAATAGAAGGCCACTATGACAGATAATTACATGATTAAGATCTGAAATCCAATGAAGAAAAAGAGAATGCATGGAGTTTGAGGTTTATTTGAAATGTAAAACCAAAAGGGCTTCTTAGTCAACTGGATATGGGAAATGGGAGGAAAGCTGGGTTGGATGATTCTAGTTTGGGTGAATGAATGGGTTTGACATCATTCACCAAGGCAGGGAATTCAGCAGAAAGAGGAAGATTCTGTGGAGATACTGGCCAGGAGAGAAACTAGAGCCAGAGAAACAGACTGGGTATTCATCAGTGTCTATACAGGGAAAGGTAAAGCACCAGATTAACAAATTCAAGGTCAGAGTAAACAGCAAGAAGTGAAGCCAAAGGATGAAACCCTGGGAAACAACTAGTGCTGTGTTGGTTCAATATGTGTACGGGGGTGGGGGGTGGTGTTGACCACTAAGAAGACAGAGAATTAAAACAACCAAGAAACAAAGAATAGCTTTTTTAATTGAAGGGAGAGATGTGTTTGAATAACTTCAAAGGATGAATTGTTATTAAAATATAAATCAAATTAAAGGGTAAATGTAAATGGATGTCAAATTTGTCAATAAGCATTTAACTGGTAACCATGGGTGAGAACAAACGCAGTATAATTGCGAAAGTCAAAGTCAGACTGTAGTGGACTGAAGAATAAATGGGAAGTCAGGAAGTGGACTCAGGAAGTGTGGATGACTCTTTCAAGAATCGAGGCCTGCAATAAAAAGAAACTTAGGGAAGTAGAGGGGATGTGAGGTCAAGGAAGGGTCAAGCCTACTTTATTTGTGTCTTCTAATGCTAAATATACACCTACCCTACCACTATGACCCCAAATCCTACTCCTAGGAAACTTAAGCATCATTAAAAGGAGAGTGAATAAATAAATCACAGCACATTCACACAACTGAAAATATACACCAAAATAACAAAATATAGTTAAGTGCAACATGGATATATGCCCAGAATATTAAGCTAACTGAAATTAGACACAAGGTACTACATACGGAATAATTCCTTTTGTATGAAGTTCTAGAATAAGTAGAACTAATCTATACTGTTAGAAGTCAGAATAGCAGTTATCTCCAGGGAGGGGTGCTATTAACTAGGAGGAGGCATAAAAGAGCCCTCCAAAGTGAGGCAAATGTTCTCAATCTTGACCTGTGAGGCGGCTGCATACATATATGTACATGTAGGAAGGCATTAAATTGCACTCTGGGATTAGGGAACTTTACATCCCTTACTTTGCTATACCTTAATGAAAAGGAAAAATAATCAATGAATAAAATTTTAAAGCCAGCCTCACTGAGGAAATACCACTAAGATGGAACTAACAAAATACCACCAAATCAAAGTGAATTCCAAGTTGGCCCTAGGAGATCTGACAATGATATGCATAGCAGCGAATGCTGGCACTGGCTGAACCAAAAGAATCCAGCAGCCTTGGAGTCAACGCTTCCTCTCCCTCAGGCGGTGTTGCCAGTGTATTCAGTTTGCTCCTTACTAGCTACCTAAAAACCCTGCACCTAAGCCCAATTCCTTCTGCGGACAATCTATCCTTCCCACTGGATAGACCTTCAGAATGTCAGGAAGAATCTTCCAGGGCTCAGCGCCAGCCTCATACCTTTCCCGAATCAAAAGAACACAAGTACTGACTTCCTTCACTACTGTAGAACAATTTAGAAGACAAATCTGTACCCATCAGAATCACAGCAGTAGTCCGTGACACTTTACTTTGATGTCTCACTATCATACCATGTGATGAAGAGATTAACAGCTGGCATTTGAATGCAGTGATTTTATTCCAAAAAAAAGCCCCATATCAATCATGAATAAACTTAGCACTATTTAAAATTAACATGGTACCTGCATTCTCATCATAAAAAAAATTAAATACTTACCATTTTGTCTGGTGCCAACAGCAGCAATGATTACTGGAACTGAATTTAATGCCCTTTTAATCACTGGAATATAATTATCCTTTACTTCGTGGAATGAAAACTTGTCATTTACGTTGTATTTGATCACAATGATGTCAGCACTCCCAATTAGATTTCTAGAGGTATACCAATCACTGTCAAAAATGTCCTAAACCAAAATGCAAAGAGCACTTTTTAGTCTACTTGTCTTCAAATGAATCATGAAATAAAATGTAACACATTAAATTTTTTGCTATAATTTTTGTAATTCATAAAAAGAATTTATTTTTAAATAAGTAACTATCTAAAATTAAAAATGTTTAAAGCCTACCAACTCTTCAATTTTTATGTATTCATTTAGCCTATTCAGCAGTGTAGTTGTTGTACTCTGAGACAGATCTAGGGAATCACTGTCTGTGTGATGAAATACGCAATTTCTTTCAATATGTGCACTTAAAAATAAGCACTTTGTTTTAAAATTATGCCATACTTTTATCACCTAATAAATTTGAAAATGTTAACACTATGGCAGTAGATGCCAGCGCATCAGTATGAGTAAAGAAGCTTCAGAGGATTTTCTGTGACCCAATTAGACACTGCAGGAGTGTTCAAGTGTTTTAAATGGCAATGCATTGTGAATTCTGTGGAGTTCCATGTATTTTATACATATTTTCAAAATTTATACATACCTTTCAACTTAATCCATCCTTTGGACGGTACAGTATATATATATAATGTATGTGTGTATATAGGGACGTATGACTTATAAAAAGATACTATGTATTATAAAGTGTCAACATGGTAAAGAATAGATTTTCAATTCCTGTTTTTAGCTTATAGAAATTAAAAATTCAGGATAAACCTTTCAATCTTGAAATTTTTACTTTTGGACTACAGTTAATAATTACCACTATATAGAATCAGGGCCAAAAGTAATTTATTATGAACACTACTCCTTAAAAGCTTTGATACTTCAAAAGTATTTTTCAAAGGTTTTATGTGAATAGTAGCATAAGAAAAATATGTTTATATATCTTAATACCACAGCTAAGTATGCATTAGTAGCTTTTTTCCTCATATTCTAGTGAACTATTAATCATTATTTGTCCTTTCCTGTGGCCTTTAGTATGTATTTCCAGGATATAATATGGCTAGATTAAGAAAATAGTTAGATGTGGCTAACAGATCCAAAAACTGTTGGGCTATGAAAGTTTGCACTTTAAAATATGAGCCCCAAATAGGGTAATAATGCTGAAATCAATCAGTCAAGATCCATGTGACAGAGCTTTCATCCTACGGTGGAAAATTCTGGAGAAGTGTTACACAGCAATGCCCTTTAGAAGAGAGAGCTGCTTCTCACCAGGACCTCCACCATCCCCAGCAAGGCCTCCCCCAATTCCCTGCACCCACCCCAACCCACCTACTTCCTATGAGTACACTCAGAGTAATGAGAACTGCAAAATGTTTGGACATGGATTTTTTGAAATGTTTGGACATGAATTTATTGAAAGTGGGAGCACTGAAAAAGGAAGATTAAAAAAACCAACAAAGAAAAGTAGACAAACTATGGGGACACAAACAGCAAAGGCAAAGTCTTAAACTTGGAGGAGGGTGGAAGAGGCGGGGAGAAGGGAATTGGGACACAGATCAAGAAAATGTGAAGGCTTCCCAGCAGAGTTCCACACTCATGCTCTTTTCCAAATCCCAAACCACAAACCCATTCAGTTCCAAATGTATCTGCTATAGTATCCAAGTTCAAAGTAAACAAGCATAACAGGGTATATAAGTACAACAAAGAAAGAGAACAAAGTCAGATGAATGGGATTAAAAAAACAAACAAACAACTAGAAATAGGTGGACCAAATGAAACAGCTATTTAACTCTGACAGAACAAATCAAAAGTAACTGCTCTTTGCATTCCAAATAGTTTAAAATTCCAGAGTTACTGGAGAGGTGTACTAGGAAAAAAAGGAAACATTGAGAGGGAAATGTCAGGAGAAAATGGGTTTTGGCATTATTACCACGGATGTATTGAGGATATAAACACTGTAAATAATTGTATTTTTAAAACATCAGTTTCAAATCCTGCACAAGAAAAGTGTGCATGTGTTACCTCATTGCTTTTTGTGGAATATTTCTGGTAAACAGGAAAAGATCTAGAAATAAAATAACGTAACCGCACACACACAAAAAAGAGGATGGGTTTGAGAGAGACATCCTAAATAACGAACTACATAAAATGAATATGAAATGCATTAATTTAAAAGTGCCAAATATATATACCGCAAGGATCCAGAGTAAGGCCATGGATCTACAGAAAAAACAAGAGAAGTACAAACTGTCTCATTCCAATTCCAAGGAAATAACACCACATTCCTAGTCAAACTGTGTCAAAGAGAAAATGCTCCCCTGGTTTCTAGAAATATGAAGGAAATCAAATTCTCCCACCCCTTGTAAATCACTTCCAGGATTTCCTCTAGGAGGTTATGCAATGCAAAGCTTGGAGCCACATTGGGAGAATGGAAATCATTTTTTTTAAATAATCTAAATTTTTGCAGCAAAACAACAACTGTATTCTACTTGACTATGGGGCTGCAAAGTACTGTTTTGTACTTTGCACTTAGTACTAAGTACTAATACCACTGCCTCAGTGTGGTGGCAAATTCACTACATTTGTGTGAATCTTGAATGATGTATAGGAAAACTTCTGCTTAGTGTGACACATGGCTATATTGAAGTCATAATAAACACATTATAGGAGCTACCACCTACTGAGTGCCTACTACACGTCAGCTTCTACACTAAGAACTTTACACGTGCTCCCTCATTTACTCTGCAGCACAGCTCTAGGAGGCAGGGATTATTTTCATTGTATACATAGGAAAAATGAGGCTAAGAGAGGATCGCTGACTTAACCAAGGAAAATCTCTAAGTAGCAATGTGGGGATCTGAAAGCAGGTCCTTCTGCTGTCAAAACCTGTGCTCTATCTGCTCTGTTATATTGAATATTATGTTTCAGTACATGTCAAGTATAAGCTGATAAATACAATCCACCTGAATATCTCTGATGGACTTTTACTTACCACCAAAAAAAGAAAAGCACCTTGGAAGAGAAACTCTATAAATATATTCCCTCATGTTTGAAGATCATTATAACCCCCAAAGTGTACCTGGTTACCAACTCAATGCCTTAAACAGGACCAGAGTCTAAACAAACAAAAGGTTAAGATTAGCACAATAAAACGCAACAATCAGTATATGGCAAAAATCTAGACTACAGACGCTTATTCTAATCCATTCACTTACTACAACACATGATCACAAGTACTGTTTTTTGCTAAATTATCAACATAAACAGGAAAGAGCTAACAGCTCAAAGAAAAAACAGGAAATGTAAAACCTAACATCCAAATTCAGCTTATTTTATTTTCCCTACATTTATTTACTCTACTCACTCAACATCTGTTCCACTGACTGTAGTAAAACTAGTAAGTTTTTAGACTGTACTATCTTTCACAATGAAATGGCCAAAGTGAAGGAAAAAAAAAGTGTTTCATTTGCTTGCATAGACTCCAGCAAGTTCCTGATCAATGCTTCTTATGACTAGCATCATCACTGTCATAAATGGGAATTCAATACCACCCAGTAATGGAAAAAAACTGTTTTGCATTTATTTTAGCCCATTAATGTAAATATCCTTTAACTGAAAATTTGTTTGGGCTATAGTGATCCTTTCTTGCCATAATTTGCATAAGACATTTTTTTATGTACATTCCATACATTCCTTTAGAAAGGTGTATCAGTTCCCCATAGCACCTGATCTAGCTTTTTAAAATTGCTATTTAAACATACAGCCTCACATAATGAGAATTTGTATCTTCTTTTTCAGACATTCAGCTTTCTTCTGTTATAAAATACAATCTTGAGCTTTAGTTATAATATTATAACTCCAATACCAGTAAAGAATAAGAAATTTCCAAATAAGATTAAATGAAAACATTAAAATTATTACTATTATTGCATACCTCAGTATTACATTATTGTGTACTAAAAATATTTATGTGTCACAGAGTAGATACCTTTCTCCTTTATCAAGTACTCAAGAATCAGACTGAATTTTATCGACTTTATTACAATTTCTTCTAATTATTGCAAATTTTAAAGCTTTTTGAAAATTCCAAGCAGTATTATTATTTTCGATTTATGAGTCACTGAAAATAAATGGCTAATATATCAAGAGTATCTGCATTATTAAAATTAAAAACATGAATTAAAATTTTCAAAAGTGGATAGTGTTGCAAATGAGTGGTTTAAAATTAATTCTCAGTCCCTGTCTCTTCCTCTCCTTTCCAGGGGTCCTATTTCTGAACTGCCCCAATGAAATTTATTTTTGCTTGTGTTGAGCTTTCAGAGGACTTTATTTTTAGAACACTAATATTACACTATCACCAACAGGGTAGGCATGAAAAAACATTGCTCTCTGCGGGTGACACTTGGTGACCCCGTCCCTTGGGGTTGTCACATTCAACTGCCAGCTACCAAGGGACAACCTACAGTCGTGAATTGTAGGAGTAAGCGCTCCAAGTTCCCACTGGGGCTTTTTGCCTTCTAAGAGTGTTCTCTGACCAGGCTGCCCCCCGCCCAGTGAAACAAAGGAAAACGAAGCTTTTCCCAAAAATGTTTTAAAACTCTACCCAGGTGACCCGGACGGTCCACATCCGTGAAAAGGGAAAAAGGGGGAGGAGGAAAACAGATGAAAGAAAAGCTCCGTCAGCCTCGGCACTGAGCAGCGGCCGCCCCCTTACCCAGACGGGGCAGTCGTGGACCACCAGCTTGACATTCCCAAACGCGCTGGCCTGATACTCGGTGAACACGGGACGTGCGACCGTACTGGTGGCGTTCAGCAACAAGCTGCTTTCGTCCCCCGAGACCAGAGGGCTTCTCCCCAGGTAAGTGCGGATGAGCCCCGACGGCCGATTGTCCTGGTGAAACGCGTCCCCCTCGTTCCCGAGCGCCACGATGTGAATGGACCTACACGACAGGGAGGGGGTGAGGGGGGAGAAGAGGCGCGTGGTCAGCGCGAGGATCTCTTTAATCAGAACAGGAAGTGCGGGGGGCAGCGCGCGGCGAGGATGAGCGAAAGCCCCTCGCGCTGGGGCGCACGACACGCGTTGGGGTAGAGACAATGGCAGGACCGCGACGCGTACGTACATGATCTCAAATCCAAGGGCAGGGCGGCGACTCGGAGAAAAGCGGCTCCTCGCGGCCTCTCGGGGCCAGGCGGCGGCGTATTCACCCGCAATCAGCTCATCCCCGGCCGCGTCTCCTTCGCGCGCCTCCACCGCGGTGCGGCCGACGCAGAGCGGGCCCGCGCGAGCAAGGGAGCGAGCGACCAGGGGGCCGGAGACGTGCGAGTCGGGCCGTGTGCGCGCTGCCAGCCAGTCAGGAAGTGCCCGGGAACATCCCGAGCGGCCCGCCGCTCCCCGCCTCCCCGGCCGCCGCCGCCGCCAAGAGTGGCCCGGCGCCCGGGAGCTGCAGCCCCCTCTCTGCCGCGCTCCCCGGGCCGGGCAGCTGTCGCCTTCTGCTGCCGCGGCTCCTCCTTCTGGCCGAGAGTGAGTTAGGAGAAAAGCCGGGGCCTCCGCCCCCTCGGCGGGCCGGGCGGGCGGGTGCAGCACGTGCTGGCCTTGGGGATCGAGCGGACGCGGGGGGCGCGCTCCCCGCCGGGGCCCCGGGCCCAGTCAGCGGCTGCCGGATACAAAGGAGCGGCCCGCGCAAGGGCCCCGCGGAATATAAATTAATAAATACAACGCCCAAGCCGGAGAGCTCCTGATCGCCAATCCGCCTGCAGCAAGTTTGTTCAACTCGAAAGGCTGTAACCAGAGCCAGGGAAAGGGGGGTGGGGCGGTGAGGCACCCGCTCCCTAAAGGCTGGGGAAAAGGGAGGCTGGGGAAGCTAGGCATTCAAGCCTGCTGGCCGCTCCAGCAGCCCAATTTTTTTCCCCTTTTGGCCTTGACCGAAAGTGTTTTACCACGTCTCCCGCTTTGTCATTTGTCAACATGCACTACAGCTGTTTTCTAAAATCATACTTGGGAGAAAAAAATAAAGGCAACATTCATGCTGGGGCAGAAAGAGTTCTTTGTTCACACAGCAATTAATTTGCTAATATCGCTTTTGAGGGATTATTTACTATTTCAAGCTATATTTGGCATAGTTTACCAAAAACTGCAGCTTTTCTTTTTTTTGAGTGCTGGGGTTCTTATTGTGATAATGTTAAGAAGTTACGTGTGAGGTGTTTAACATACGGATAAGCTAAATGCTAGTTTACTTGGAGATTTTCCAGTACACATTAAGGCTACCTATTTAATAACTCCTTAGACCAACTGAAAAAATAACGATCATGCTAATAATGCAAGGATACTTCAGATTCCTTCATGATAACTCACTGAAGTAAAGGTTATGACTGCCTCTGAAGGGCCTCGAACTATCCCAATGCAAATGAACACCCGAGTCCACTAATACCAAGAAGGGCCAGAGGTTACTGTGGGACTCAGCTTCTCCATAAACATGAAAATTCTCACAAGTGCTCTGTGTTGAAAGAGTTATTTCTCCCTTTCCTTATTTATTCATTTTGCCCTACTTTAAAATATCTTTTCTCAAGAGAGCTATTTTGAGGGTATGAGGTACTGAGGAGGGACTGAGGTACTGAGTAGGGGAGTGAAAAGACTAGGATAAGAGGCCTTTGGAATGTGAACAGCTTTTGATTATGGGCCCTTGTTGCTCAGTTGGAAGCAGTATAATATAGTTTCTCATGCTCATAGGGTATAGCAAGAGGCATTATTCATGTAGTCACTGATTTTTATTTTTACAATTTTTTTTAATGTTTATTCATTTTTGAGAGAGAGAGAGACAGAGAGAGAAAGAGGGAAGCAGAGTGTGAGCAGGGGAGGGGCAGAGAGAGGAAGACAGAATATGAAGCAGGCTCGGGCTCTGAGCTGTCAGCACAGAGCCTGATGAGGGGCCAAACCCATGAACCATAAGATCATGACCTGAGCCGAAGTCAAAACGCTTAGCCGACTGAGCCACCCAGGCGCCCTATCACTGATTTTTTTTTTTTTTTTAAATCTAGTTTCCCTTGCACTAAGTATAATTTCCCTTAGTCTTTAGAACCTAAACCATCCTGAAATACCTAAGAGTATAGGATCACCTTTTCTCTTGGGTCAATAGAAAATATATTTTGTCAATCCCTTCTGGTAACCACAGGTCAAAAACAAAGACACTAGAATGGATGAATGCAGAAAGAAATTGTGGTATGTACCTGCAATGAAATATTATTTGGGATTAAAAAAGAAGGAAATCCTGTCATCTGTTACAATATGAATGAATCTTGAGGGTGTTATGCTAAATGAAATAAGCCAGTCACAGAAAGACAACTACTGCATTATTCCATTTATGTCCGGTATCTAAGGTAGTCAGACTCTTAGAAACAGAAAGTAGAATGGTGGTTACCAGGGGCTGAGGGTAGGAGGAAATAGAGTTGTTCAACAAGGAGGGTTTCAGTTTTGCAAGATGAAAAAAACTCTAGAGATCTAATGCAAACAAGGTGCATATAGTTAACACTACTGTAATGTATACTTTAAAATGGTGAAGATGGTAAATTTCATGTTGTATTTTTATGTTTTGTCACAATACAAAAAAGGGGGGTGGGGATTGGGAAATGGCAGGAAGAAGCATGCATTTTCTCCTCCATTATTGAGTATGGGAGCCAGGCCTATGGTAGGTAGCATGGGAGATACAAAGATACATAAGACTCAGGTGTTACCCTTGAGAAACCAAGTCTATAACTAATGGTCGCTACATTGTGAATATTAATGCACCCAATCCTTTGAAAACATACTGGTTGCTTAAATAATTATAATACAAGCTTATGCATTCAGCAGCAGAGGTAGGTACAAAGTACAAGGTTAAAATTCAGTGAACATTAAGAAGAGACTGTGCCTGTGTGTCACCAGAGAAAAGTTCACAGAGGAAGTAAACAGTGTCTTGAGTCCTAACAGATGAGAAGGAATTGCTAATATGAAGAGGAGGGAGGTGGGAAGGGAGAAAGTTTTAGAAGCAATAGACAGACATCATATGAAAATCACATGCAAAGGTGTAGAGACATGGAAGATCATGGTTTGTTCAGGAAACAGCTGAAATTAACACTGGTGTGCAGATTCCTTTATTACAGCAGACAAAAAGGAGAGTGGTAGAGGCTTTCCAAGAGATTTCAAAAGTCAGACCTGGGAATACTAATTATAGATTAGGGGTCCCTCTGTATATACCAGAGAGCTCAGCTAGATGCTTACCAAACCCATCTTCTTTTCCAGGACCCATAGCTGAACTACATTTTCCAAAGCTTTTATATGTAGATAAGGCCATATCATTAATTCTGGGTAGCAGAATATAATCCCTACTGAGCTGTTAAGAAAAGAGTGCCTTCTCTATTCTCTTTTATCCCTCTCTCTACTAACTGGGTGAAGCCAGGTCAATGTTGAAGCCATTGTTTGAATCTGTTGGTCTGCTGCATGGAGGAAGATTGGGTTCCTGAATGAATGGTTAGAGCAGAGCTGCTTCACAGCATGCATTGTACTGAGACATGAGTGAGAAAATAGATCTTTATTGAGTTAAGCCAAACATTTTAGGGTCAATTATTATAGCAGCTAGTGTTACTTATCTTGGCTAATACAAGATCACAGATGGTCTATTTCTTGATATCATAAAGATTCTTTTTATAATTATCTTAAGGCTACTTTTTTTAATAATTATTTTCCTCTTATTTACAATTTTTATTTGGTTTATATATTTGTAGTTTCCCTCAGTAGCATTTAATTAAAAATTTACTTTTACTGGGGTATAACAAATTGGATTATCATTAGTCCTCCAGTCTCAAGGTCATGGGGAACACACAAGCAAGCACCTCCCCCCCAAACAACATGCTTCCCTATTTTTGCAGTGGAAATGCCACCATTTTCTATTCATTCTAATAGATGCTCTTATCTCCAGATATAATGTAGCCACATAAAAGCGTTAAAGTATGTGTGAGGTAACTCAGAGAGTTATTACTGGTTCCCAGATCATGAATATTAATATACCAGTCTTTGAGAAATATGCTGATTCCTTAATGACTAGAGAGGAAGCAAGTGTTACTACGGGTAGGTCTGAAGAATTAGGCTTGGCATTAAGATTTTTCCAACTGTGTTTCAAAGGAACTAGTTTTCCATCTGAGGAGGTGGGGGAGAAAGATACCTAGAGAGGTCTGAGCACCACCTTCTCCCATCTCAGAGTCAATCAGAGCAGTGTTATTGTCATCTAATGTTATGTTTTATTTTTTTTTTTCAGTTTATTTATTTTGAGAGAGAGAGAGAGAGAGAGAGAGAGAACAGATCATGACTTGAGCCAAAACCAAGAGTTGGACGCTCAACTGACTGAGCCACCCAGGAGCCCCTGAAAGAATATATTAGAGTTTCAAGTTTATTTTCAGTAAAAAGAGGGTATTTCTAACATTAAGAGGAACAAAATTTTAAGACTGTCTAGAGCAAGGGTCTCTAAAGTGGGGTACAGAGGATGAACCTGAACCTGAAATTTGAGAATAAAGTATTTGGACTTCTATGTACAAACACATATACTTTTATCAAAATAAAGGGAAAGAAGTCAAGCTTTACTAATATTGAATGTGAGGACTGGCAGCAGCACCCCCACATGGTCCATAGGTGGACAGGCACCTGGGGTGCTCTGGGGAGAGGGTGGGAGCACAGCAGCACACAGAACAGAAGGGAGGGCTCTCTCCATTGTTCGCTTTCAACATATTGCCACATGTTGCAGTTTCTGTCTAAGTGGATTTATGTAGGATATTTAAGTGAGCTAACTGTTACAGCATGGACCAATGGAGATAGTGTTAATAATGCAAGAATAAGCAAACACAGTTGGCTGCGTTGACATTTCTGATGTCCTTTGGAAGCCACATTGCAAAGTAAAAAATGAATGAATTAATCGGATCTGACAAGTTGGCCATAATCATTGAAATAATAAAGAACATTTGTTTTAAGTATGAATTTACATATATTTTTGCTAACTGACTTCACCCGGTGTGTATCATAGTTAATAGATAATGATATTCTGAACTGATTACAATTAGCTGGCCATTTAAAAACTACGCATTCAAACATGAAGGCAAAACTCGGCATCTCCAGCATATTGAGTAATGTACTATTCAAGCCAATACTTTAAAGAAAATTCATATATTACAAATGCTAAAAAGCTTTGTCTGAGCTTTCATAACAATGAAAGTCAAAAAGCAACATACGATAGGGAAAATAGTTTTTTTTCTTGCCAAGATGAAAATCCCTGAAATTATACATGGAACACAAATGGAAAAAAACAACTTCATTTCTTTGACAGTGAATACCTTGAGAATATGCATATGAAACACTGCTAAAGACCCAAAGACACAAGTATTGGAACAAGTTATACCATGTGGGAAGTTTACCATAAAGTTAAACTGAAAGCACAGATGTTTTTAATATGTGTCACGTTATGGTGGATAGATTCTGTTATGATAGATTCTGTTTCAGTGTGGTATTTACTACACTATGTTTTGATGATGAAATACATTTTAAAATGACATTTTTTGTGTGTGAGCCACTAAAGAAAAACTATAGTAGAGAAGATATTCTTTCTTAACTACATCTTGAAATGATGTTTTAAATAATAATTGAATTTGTAAAAATAAGAACTGTTTTATACAAAACTTGTGTAAGTGTAATCATCGATGGATTCATTGTTTTGACTAAAACTTTTTAAAAAATGAAGGGGAGGATTCCAAGCTAAGGTTATATGAGAGCATTCATGTGAAATTCATTCATGGTACATTTTATAGGAAGTTATTCCAGCAAAGAAGTTGGGGCCAGAATACACAGCACTATAAGATGTTAACAATGCAGTTAATTTTGTGCAAATGAGACTTCTAGAGAGTTTTTAAAATTTTTTCTTCATTGTGAAGTATAACACCTGTACACAGAAAATTGCATAAAAATCATCACAATAATTATAAAATAAACTTTCCTAAACATCTCCCAAGTTATAAAATAGGGTATTATCAGCATTCATGCAAGGGTACGGACATGTGCAGACACACACACACACACACACACACACACACACACACACACACACCTGGTGCCCTCCCCCTTCCCCTGCCCCAGTTACAGTTATCTTTTCTTCGTTAGAGATAATCATCACCTGACTTTTGTGATGATTATTTATTTTTCTATATAGCTTTACTACATGTGCATCCCTAAGCAAACATTTTAATTTTGCTTCTTTTTGAACTTTTTATAAGTGGCATCACACTGTATATACTCTTTTGTGTCTTGATTCTTATGATCATCATCATCTGTCAGATTCATTCATGTGAATGTAGCTGTGGTTTGTTCCTTTCATTCATTTTTATTGCTGAATAACATCCAATGGATATATACACAACCATTTACTATTCCATCCCATTGTAGATGCATATGTGGGTTATTTGTAGTTTTTGTCTATTACAAACAAAGCCTCAAGGACCACTCTTATTAAATATAGTGGGTATGCTACGTCACAGGGTATGTGTATGTCCAACTTTAATAGATAATACCCAACTGATTTCAAAAATCATTTTAATTATCACACTCTTAGCTTCAGGGCATGAGAATTCTCCCCTTAATCCTTTATATACTTGAGTATACTTACTAAATGTCAGATATGATAGTAAGTGTTTTACTATTATTGACTTATTTACTACTTATTAATATTTAATATTCACCCTGTTGAGTACATGTCTTACTATCCTAATTTACAGGAGAGAAAATTGAGGCACAGAAAGAGGCTAAGTAACTTGCCCACAGTTATACAAACAATGAGTTGGGATTCCAACTTAGTAGACTGGCTCCAGAGTCTATGCCCTTACCCACTACACTGTGTTGATATATGAAAATACTTCCTTCATTATGTAATTTTTGTGAAGGAAAACATTGCATGTAACCTATAAAAATGCATATACTATAGGCTTTTTTTAACCTAGCTAAACATTTTCCAAATAAAATTTCCATGGGTTTTGAATCCATTTGTTAAAAATATAAACATTTACAACATCTTCTGATTAGAGTGTAGAAACAAATGAGTAACATTAGGCAAGTTGGAAATGTATGTATCTAATATCATTAGATATTAACAAAAATCTTTACATAAAAAGTGGGGCTGAAAAATAAGTATTATGATTTAGTAACTCAGCTAAGGAAGCAGTTCTTCCATTCAAATTCATTTATCTTCATGAGATCTTTTCAGAGAAACTTGAAGTAAACAAAACGTAAAAGCAGACATCTACATTGCTGTATCACAAAGAGTTAAACTAAGAGTTAAGAAAAATACTGAATTACTGTTCTCTCTAAAAAGCTCTAACAGTAACATTTTAAAGAAAATGTATTTTGTGTTATTGTTAATACAGTTTAAAATTATTTAAAATATAATTTGCTTCATCTTTATTTCATCTATTGATATCTTTATTTCTGTATGTTTTATTGTATTCATCATATATTAACAGGAATATATGCATGTAATTTATAAAGATATTGAGAGTGTGTTCAAAATTCTTTCTTATTCGGGTACTCAGTCAAAAAAAGTTTGGAGACTACAGATCTGGTAGCTAGGGCTGTGCTCTAGAGAGCAAGCTTAGGAAAACACCATAGTGGAGTCCTGTGCTGTTGAATAGGGCATCAGGGCTGACTGCTGGGGTGAGAGAGGTGGGGAGAGAGGAAAGAAAGAGGAGATAGGAGGAGGCAACACAGATAAACTGCCGACCTATGTGCCTAGAAACCTGCCTGGTAAAAAATGTATTTATATTGTATTAACTTATCTAATGAGAGATAAAGCTTGCAAATTCACACAAAAATCATAAAATTCAAGATTAGCATCTTTTTGTTTTTACAACAAGAACATGCATGTACTTCACATAGAATAACCTAAGCAGAGTCACACGCCAAGGTCAGTAACCATACAGTCAGTCATGAGAAAAGTTGACTTTATTCATTTTATTACTTGGGTAATTCTTCCCAGAGAAGTAGCTGACAGTTTATTACTTCTTTCTTTTAGTGGATTTCTTCTAAACTGCAAGGCTGCAATGCTGTCAATTCTGTTTGGAGAAGCCAAGGTGAAAATCCAGAATCTAACTACCGTAAACTCTTTCAGAAAAGGTGTAAAATGTGCATTTGTTTGTCTGAATTTATAGTAGCCACCCACCTCTATCATTGTGTGCAATCGTGTTTTTCAAACAATCGTTCTGCTTTCCAGTTAAAATGTTACTTAAAAATACCAGAACATATGTTCCTTTGAACCAGGACTGCTTGTTGCTACCAGCATTTTTCAAAGGATTGAACTTCAAAGAAATCAGGTTGTTCAGCCTTCAATATGCCTGCTCTGTTATTTAGTCCTTGAAAAATATATATACAAGTATCTTTATCAAACATTATTGATTGTATCATTTACTTATGCATAATATTTGTGAATATTTCCATTTGTAGCTATACAGAAATATATCTAATATAAATATTAGATTTAAATGGTGTAATACTCTGCTGATAGACCTTTGTGAAAATCTTAAATACATGAAAAGATAGATTTTTTCAATATTACTATAATCTGGCTCTACTGTTAACTGGACTAAAAGTCGTGCCATTTACAATGGTAGATTCCTCGTAAGTCTTCCCCATCTCTTATATTCCTTCTACTTGCCATCTCTGCTATGCATCTGTGCTACGACCATCCGTTGGGCATTATCCCAACTGGGCATTTTACAAGGCTGCTTTGAAATGTTCTCTTTTTTGTTTTCTCTTTTATGTTTACTTTGAGACCCAGGGAGAGCCTGCACAGTGTTGGTGGGGGAGGGGCAGAGATAAAGGGAGAGAGAGAACCCCAAGCAGGCTCCGTGGTGCAGAGCCTGATGAGGGGCTCGTTCCCAGGAACCCCAAGCTCATGACCTGAACCAAAATCAAGAGTTGGAGGCTTAACTGACTGAGCCACCCAGGTGCCCCCTCCTTTTTCATTTAATGGCAAGAACAAACCAATTCACCTCACTTCTGCCCTCATACAATACTTCTGATCCTTATTTTTCTCACCTTGCTTTTTACTTTTCACACCCAACTCTATAATCTTGTCTGCAATGAAAAACTATTTTACAGTGAACAATTGAAATTTTCTTAGAAGCTTTTTTTTTTTTTTTTCTAAGAAATGCCCAGCTGGTTAACAGCTTGTATCCTTGGGGAATAGTCCTTTGGCATTCAAACATCACCTAACTCAGGCATTTAAAACTTTCAGTTTATCTTAAGGACATTTTTTTTTTTCTCTTCCTTTTGTTTTTCACCTTATCCCGAGATCCCCTGGGCATATTCTTACTGACAGTGATCTCCATGGTCCTCTTTAGAGCCCATTCAATGTTTTAAATCTTAACCTGAGACTTCAGTATTATTATTTTTTATTGCTATTCTCACTACTCATCTTCAAATTAAAATATCTGGACTTGCATAGTTATTATTATCTTTCCAGTTATACTACCAGTTTCTTTCCCTGCTATAGCCAGATCCAAACTCCATTCCCAACTGGTAACTTTCCCCTACTCCTACAGGGCTGATACTATTTCTGCTAATGAAGGGGCTTGTCCAGTGTTCTTTCTCAAGATGTTCGGTGTAACAAGCTCCTTCCAGTTTTGGGACCAGGGTGGGACAAGAGCAATTCAATCTACATTAAAAGATTCAGCATCTTCATTCAAAAGTGTCTAGACTTTTCTCAGTGAAGTGGTAAGTAGCAGAAACAAAGCAAAGATGCTTCTGGACTCATCCCAGTGTCAATTAGAGCTTCTCAAAGTTTCCACTGAAACATTCCCCTAAAGAGAGGAACTTGAGCAATACCCCTTACCACGCTCAAACCTAAATCCCCATCCAGGCTGCAGCATAAGTTCCCCACTGCAAGCCCAGGGCTTTAAGTTCTCAAGTTTTGTCTTTTCAGTCATAATATATTCTTGCTGATTTAATATAAAAATAAAGATTAAATTACTTACCAGCAGGTAAAACTAAAGGGTATGCATATTTATACTGTGATGTTCCCCCCCCCCACCACATATTTTGCTTTACTACCAAATTGGCAAATCATAAGAACTCATGAAATTCTGAAAGGCAAGAAAACTCTTTTCTTTCTAGTGAAATCTAGCAAGACATGACATTTTACTGAACTGGTTAGTTAGCAACTACCTTTTCATAGGTGAACAGAAACAAAAGGATCATCAGTATTTGCTATTGGAATGGTTGCCATGTCGGACAAAAATCCTGTTTTTACTGGTCATTATGTCCAACTCTTCAGAGTAGTGGGAAAAGTTTATGATTCTGTGAACAAGAAGAATGAGACACTCAGAAATGTGCAACTCTGCCATAACACAAGAAGCAATGAAGTAGAGAATACAAACAAAACAGACACACACAAAAAAAGCAGTTTGCTTTGTTTTGTTTTGTTTTGTTACAAGCATTTTAGTACTCACTAGCTGTAGCCTTAAATGGAACAGTCTGTTACTAGGTCACTACCCATGAACATTCACAAATTATATACACTGTTAATAACTCCCCACACTAGACTCTAGAATTAGGAGACACCTTCAGCCACTGGGTTTTATTAACTCACTATGATTTCTAATACATGACTTAGTCCTGTTGCATTAACTGTGATTACAAGGATGTTTTGCTTACAACTCAGTCATGGTCTCAAAGCTTTTTATTGCAGGAGCTAAAAATGATGTAAATACAGTTGCTGTTCTAAACAACTGAGTTAGAAGTGTCACAGGGAGAGGCCAGCTGGGCTGCTCAGGCTGGCTTCAGGATGACATTGCCTCAGTCAAGTCACATTTTCCAGGGCTCATTCCTCAGTTTTGCAAGTCCAGAAACTTAATTTTGTCAGGGTGCCCAGAGCTGATCCTACTCAATGGATGAGTTTGTGCTAACTCAATGCACAAGAAGCCAGTGTATAACCTAGATTTGCTCATTTATAATGAGAAGGGTAACTATTAAAGGGCCTAGAAACTTATTATATGTGGCCAACACCTTCTTTTCCCTGTAGGGAAGTCTACATGGGAAGCCCACTATTATCCTTTCCGTTCAACAAACGTTTTGTTTTTTGAGAGAGAGAGAGAGAGAGAGCGAGCAGGGGAGAGGGGCAGAGGGGGAGAGAGAGAAAGAGAGAGAAAGAAAGAGAGAATCTTAAGCTAGCTCCATGCCCAGCGCAGAGCCTGACACTGGGCTCGATCTCAGGACCCTCGGATCAAGACTGATCCAAAATCAAGAGTAAGACACTCAACCAACTGAACTACCCAGGTGCCTCTCAACAAGCGTTTATTAGGCATCTAAGGTATAGGCCATTTTGATCCCAAGGATGTTTTGCATATATAAATAAATGGTTTAATTGGAATTAAGCCAGCAAGTGGAAATTTGTGCCAATTTAAAACTTGCTCAACCTTCTACAGTTCTGTCTTCTGATTGGCAGATTCAGGCTTAGGAGAGACCAAGGTCTATCTACATGATGGGATTAGCCACAAAGATCATCCAACAGCCACATTTACAAAGCCATCTTCTAAATATGGTTCTTACCTAGAGCTTCAAAGGAATCTAATAGCCCACGGAACAAGTATGCAAACAACTGTACTAAATGCACTTGTGTTCTTCTAGATTCTCATATCAAGGAAAACTTGGTATCTTCTAAACTTCTAAAACTTAGAATCTTCCAGAGCCAACCTGGGCAATCGGGACTATCAATACCACCTGCTAATCAATATTAGGGCATTTCTAGAGTGAATTCTTCCTGAATTTTACAGCCACTTTAACCTTATACCCTCCTTGCTACAGGCCCAGCTATAATGTATCCTGGTCACCTAGATTTGCCCATGCATTTTTCCTGCAAAACTTTTCTAGTTTACCTTCTGTAATTCCAATTGGGGTAGAGGGGAGAACCAGACCATTATTCCTTTATCCTCCTGAAGAACTGTTCTTCTGATCCAAAGAGCCATTTGCTATACTTCCTTCTATCTTTCCTCTTGCTGTCATTTAGCAACCTCCCACTCAACCACCAACCTCCACTTCATACATTGTTCACTATTTTTCTCTCTGCTCCAAATATGTTCATGATCCTCCATGATGTCGATGTCCACATGAATTACTCTTTCAACTTCTTAGCCTCTCTTCTTTGGTGACCTTCACCTCCACTCCACTTTATCCCTCCTTTTCAATGTCCTGTCCCTAGGAATTATCATTACCCACAACTGTTCCACACCTACAACAACACATTCAGATATTCCACAACCTGGACACACAACCTTCATCCTTCCATTTCCATCATTCAGTTGCTCCCTGCTCATGCTCTCATACAATATCCAAACCCTTGACCCTTCCATGTTCTCCTTCTCTGATAGCCCTCTTCTGTCTTTATTTCCCACCCTATCCATTTGAAATCCCATGGTGCATCTCTTTGTGTTTAGCCTCACATCCCTTGTTCTGTAGTCCTTCGGTCCAAAACTCCAACCCTGGATCAATCCAGCTGTCTGATTTTTTCTATACCCATATTTTAATGGCTAAATCTTACTATAGAAAGTCATCATGCAGATTGGTGGTGCTACAAATTCACAGTCTCCAACTTCAATTGAACACTGGGTATTTCTTGCCAAATGTGGTTATTGCTCTTATTCTCCAGAGTGGTTCAAGCCTTCTCACTGTCTTCTGTCTCAGACTTTGACATCTCCTCTCTCCTTATCTTCCCTAATGTTTTCTGTCCCAGAGAAAAAGGAAGCATCATGGGGTGCCTGGGTGGCTCAGTCGGTTAACTGTTGAACTCTTGATTTTGGCTCAGGTCATGATCTCACAGTCATGAAATTGAGCCTTGAATTGGGCTCCACACTGGGCATGGAGCCTGCTTAAGATTCTCTCTCTCCCTCTCCCTCTTCCTCTCCCCTGCTTGTGCTCTTTCTCTCTCAAAAGAAAGAGAAAAGAAAAGAAAAAAGAAAAGAGAAGAAAAGGAAGGAAAGGAGAGGAAAGGAAAGGAGAGGAGAGGAGAGGAGAGAAAAGAAAAGAAAAGAAAAGAAAAGAAAAGAAAAGAAAAGACAAGACAAGACAAGACAAGACAAGACAAGACAAGACAAGACAAGACAAGACAAGACAAAGGAAGCATCAGATGGGGAACTACCCTCAGCTTCCCACTACTAAGCCAACACATACATCCTTTTCTTTGCCCTTCAGTTACCGTGCAATAGATTCCATCATCTTATTTAAGGCTGGTATACCAGCCTCTGGTAGTGCTGTGTGTGCTTCCCCTTTTGACACTGGAGGAACTGCACTCCATCTGTTTCCCCTTTCTTCTCTGGTGTCTTTGACATTTACCTCTCTGCTATTCAATACTGTCAGTATTTAAACATGTCTGAGTCTCTACTATTTTTTCTTCCCCATTTGGCTCAAAGCAACTTTTTTTTTTTTTTAAAGA
Source organism: Panthera uncia (assembly GCF_023721935.1). Classification (NCBI taxonomy): domain Eukaryota; kingdom Metazoa; phylum Chordata; class Mammalia; order Carnivora; family Felidae; genus Panthera; species Panthera uncia. The sequence goes on along the minus strand of NW_026057577.1, from coordinate 72,562,417 downwards.
AAATATCTTTTAGTCCTGAGTTATTTAATTACTTCACTTGTCAGGACTTGTATGCTTATCTATAGCAAATTTCTAGTGTTTTCAACAGACCATTTTAGATTTTTTTTTTATTTTTTAATATATGAAATTTACTGTCAAATTGGTTTCCATACAACACCCAGTGCTCATCCCAAAAGGTGCCCTCCTCAATACCCATCACCCACCCTGCCCTCCCTCCCACCCCCCATCAACCCTCAGTTTGTTCTCAGTTTTTAACAGTCTCTTATGCTTTGGCTCTCTCCCATTCTAACCTTTTTTTTTTTTTTAACAGACCATTTTAAATGCTGCAAACTTGCTTACCTGGAAAATGGTTAGGACTTAAAACTCAAGTATTATACAAGTTTTTATTATTGTAAATTATGAAATATACAACAGTGCATGTTTTAATGAATAATTATAAAACAAATACCCATTTAACCATCATTCAGGTGAGGAAATACCCCAACCTATGCATCCCTTCTAGATACTTTCTCACACTTCTACAGGTGACCACCAATCTGAATTTTATGGTAACAGTTTCCCAGCTTTTCCTTATAAAGTTTAACTCTTTCTTTGCCTGCTCAGGCCCACTCTTCTCACTTCTCCACCCTGCTCTATATACGGGGAAGCTAGCTTGTACAAACTGTATCAACAAGCTCCATTGGCCTCTGGCTTCCACTTGCATTTATCAACAGGGAGATCAGATGGAGTGGAATGAAATAGGATGTTTTCCTCCCCTGCCTCCTCTCCTGGAGAGTCTCCCCAAGGGCTAGCTGGGTTGGTTTTATTACTAACTGTGTTCACCAGGGTTAGGCAGAGAAACAGAATCAACATGGGGTGTGTGTGTGTGTGTGTGTGTGTGTGTGTGTGTGTGTGTGTTTATATATATAATACTGTTATACATCCTGAACTGACATAAAAGTCGTATATATATGTCATATATATGTATGTATATATGGCATACATATATATGAAGGAGAAGGAGAGAGAGAGAGAGATTTATTTTAAAGAATTGGCTCATACAATTGTGGAGGTTTGGTGAATCAAAAATCTGTGTGGTAGGTCAGCAGGCGGGAGACCTGGGGAAGAGTTGCAGTTCAAGCTCAAAGACTGCTGGCAGAATTCCTTCTTGCTTGAGGGAAGTCAGTCTGTTCTATTAAGGCCTTCAATTGATTGGATGAGGCCTACCCATATTATGGAGGTAATCTGCTTTACTCAAAATGCACTTATATAAATGTTAATCTAGAATGAATAAGTCACGGGAGTAAAAGGCACAGCATAGGGAATATAGTCAATGATATTATAATCATGTTGTATGGTGACGGATGGTAACTACACTTGTGGTGAACATAACATAACATAGAGAAGATGAATCACTATGCTGTACACCTGAAACTAATGTAACATTGTGTGTCAACTGTACTAAAAATGTGTTTAATAAATGTTAATTACATATTTTAAAACACCTTCACAGAAATCTAGAATAAGTTTTACAAATGTCTGGACACCATGGTCCAGTCCAGTTGGTATACAAAATTAAACATCACAACAACCAAAGGTCACTGTTCCTATGAGACTTAACTCTTCATGCAACTCTCTCCTTCTGCGTTCAATCTGCTTACCCCTTCCCATCTAAGGATAGTTATGCCTCCTGCTCTTATTGGCACTAGGACACTGTACCATTCCTTATAGCTTTTCCCAAACCCTTCCCACACCTCTTATTAAACAATCTTCACTTGCCTAGCTTGAGAATATCAATACACTACCCAAGTGTGTAATCCTAGAAAATAGAGTTGCCTGCTTTAGAACTTGATGGTGTGTGTATTCTGTTGTGTCATGCTTCCTTTGTTCAATGGTATTTACAGAAGTTTCACCCATATTGTTACATATGACAACAGTTCATTTATTTTCAGTACTGTCAATGTATCAGTATTTATATATCCATTCTAGGGTTAATGAATTTATGCATTGTTTCCAGTTTGGGGCTATCATAAACAATACTGCTATGACTATTCTTTACATATGTCTCTTTCCCTGTCCCTCTGCCCCTCCCCCCCATGCACCTGCACATGCTCCCACTCTCTCAAAAACTAAAAAAATAATAAAAATAAATAAAAGTAAGTCCTTTAAGTTCTTTAAAACCTTTAAAGATCAGCTGGTAATAATGCTTGTGAAGTAAATTTCTCTAATATAATTTCACAAAGGAAAATTAATTTCTGCTTTAAACAGGCTATGTTTCCACTAAAAGAATTTATACATTTTATAATATGCAAGCATGAAAAAATATTGCATTCAGGGGTTGCAAATGAAAAAAAAAAGAACTGAGCAATTTAGAGAATAATGAATGCTATTTCCAAGACTAAAACATTCAGATCTCTGCCAAACTCTTTCACTTCTACAAAAGTAAGTTTTAGTAAGACTGTGTATCTCTGTGTGTGTTTCTGTGGTGTGGTGTGTTTATGTGTATCTATTGTGTGAGAGACTGTCTTGTGTCCATGTGTCTGTGTTTCTGTGTGCATGTCTGTCTGTGCGTGTTTATGCATCTGTGGTATCTTGGGGGCAGGATAGAGAAGGTGGGATTTTAGTGGTATAAAAGAAAGGAAGGAATCCATTTCTGTTGGAACCCATCTTCCATTGGATAAGAAAAGAATAAAATACATTTATTTTTATTACCAAAAAACCCTTGACAATAGGTGAAATAATTGAATAATTTTATGTCTGTAAGTTTTAGACATTTTAATAAAACTTTATCACAAAAGAAATCCATGTCCATTGTTGTATAAGTTTCACATAAACACATCTGACCACCCATTGATAACCACTTTATATCCTTCCAGATATTTTGATGTATATATACATACATATTTTTGCAAAATGGGATTACTGTCAATAAACCTTTTCTTAGCAATATGACATGAAGTCAACAAATACTTGTTAATTCTATTCCTAAACCATAGCAGAGTACAGGATATATGGAAAAAATTAAGAAAATATCTGTTAAATAAATGGAGGAATCCTTTATGGTTGTCTTTGGTAATATTTTTCCCGTTGGCATGTTTATATATTTATGAATTCCATATGAAGTGAGGATTTTAGGCCTTTGTTTTTTATATAACAAAGGCTGTTTCCCCCTATTTACATTTAATTTTAATTTTCCTCTTCCAAAAGAATAGAAAGTAACATTTGAACATATAGCTTAATCTCACTGAATAAAAAAGTCACCTGATTTAAATCAAATGGGGCTTCACTGCAACTTTTAAAGAAATAAATGAAGCAAATGCAATATATGAGAGCAAAGTGCTGACTGCTCCTCACTAGAGGTTCTGCTCTATTTAAATAAAGATATGGGAGTGATTTGTAGATAGTAGTGCAGAATATGCCAAAAAGCAGTACATTTTTGAGTCAGAATGTCTTGGTTCTTATTCCACTTGTGCCCTTCAGCAGCTGGGTGATAAGGGAAAAATCACTTAATGCCTCTAAGTATATGTAAGCAAATGGTCTCTAAGTAGTATTTCATCCCTTAAAGATTATTTCCAGAATAGATACTTATTCTTAAATATGAAACAATATATCTAAACCCCCAAATCAGGCTCGGTTTCTCTGCCATAAATTTGATGGTAACATGAGAATATATATATGTATATTATCCTGTTTTATTTTTGCCATAATTATTTTTAAATACCTGGGTTTTTTGAGTTATGTTTAATACTTCTCGCAGAGAAGGTTTTGTTTTGTTTTGTTTTGTTTTATTTTGTTTCTCTCTGTTGGCAGAGTTGGTAGAGACTCAACTCTGTTGACTAAAAGCAAGTATTTTGTGTTCTTAATTTCTCCCTTGAGAGAATCTTGGTATCACGAAATGGAACTATTAGTACAGTTGTAAATGGAACAAGCTACTGAATGATCCTTTAAATATACTCCATTAACTTTAGTTCAGTAAAAGTAACATCATGGGGTATTTTAGTCCACTGTGTTTTGTTGTTTTTTTTAAAACTAGGATATTATTAAATTAGAAACCTAATTTTACTATAGGCATTATTTATCTCCATTTTATAGATGAGGAAACCCAGAGTCTAGGAGATTAACAATGTGTCCCATTTTTTAAAGTAGGAGAGCTGAGACATGAACACAGGTTAGCCTGGCTCCAATCACTCTGAAAACACCATTCTCCTAAATATATATACATCCTGTCCATTCATGGAAACGTGCCCAGCTGAACCTCAGCCTGGCAAAAATAAATGCTCAATAGTTATTGTAACCACTTTATTACAGGAGAACTCAGTGGTGTGCAAGCTGAAAGTAACAATCTCCTTTCTCCAGCTGTCCTTCAAATTTGCACTGTTCTGACTCTCTGTGCTCCACCTTCACTATCTTGAAATCCCAGGTAGATTTTGTAGTTCTGTGCTGGCTCTCATGTAATAAATGAAGTTTTAGTACCTGGAGTCCAGTCTGGGGTAATAATCCAAACACTAATCTCATTCCATTTAAAACTTTCCTTTCCTAGTTGAGTTTTGCTGGGGGTTGGAGGGTGGGGGCGGAAAGCTCTTACTTAACTATGTGGTTGTGACTAGCTTTGGTGCCCTCGGGAACCACAAATAGTCAAAGGTGACTGTGCTGTATGGAACCCTACTGGTAACCTCCTATTGCACTTCTATCTGGTTTACCATTCTGAGAAGCCCATGGGCTTCTAGCAGCCTTCCTCCCTCACACTGCCCCTTCAGGTGGAGTCTATTTTGTGGAGATGTTAGGCTGGGTCCCTCCACAGGTGCCCATATCTAATCCACAGCTTGCTCCCAAATAGCCTTCCCTTTCTTTCCTCTTGAATAGAACGTGCCCATTTCATTCCAGCTCCATTGGTTTTGCCTACTTGCCTTTCCCACCTTTCTTCCTCTCTGTCAATTGAAATGTAATTCCAGCTAATCTCAACACACACCCTTCCCCATGAAGCTTTTCCAGATTTACCTATTCCTTCAATGGTTTTCCCAGTTTGAAGTCCTGAGCACTACAGTCTGTCAAAAAAAAAAAAAAAAGGCAATTTTACCTAAGAATATCTTGGATGAAGCAATAAAAATGATCAATTTTATTAAATATTGACCCTTGGATATATGTCATTTTAATATTGTGTGTGAGTTAATAGGAAGTATGCATAAAGCCCTTCTGCTGCATACTGAAATACATGATTGCCTCAAGGAAAAACTAATATTATACTTGTCCTGACCTGTGACTTGAATTAGTGACTTTTTCCATGGAATATAATTTTCACTTAAAAGAACACCTGACAGAAACCATGGTTATATAGCATTGAGTGTTTGCCAGGGTATTTTCTAAAAAATGAAAGAAGGTTGTCATTTCAAGGAAAACAAGTGACAGTGTTTAATGCCAATGATAAATTTAGAACAAAAATTAGAATTTGGGAAAACTTACATCTGGCACCATAAGTTTCACAACTTGTGGTGGTTATGTAGCTATGTCCCAATATTCTTTGATCCAGTTCTCCTCAAGAGGCAGGGCTTAGTTTCCCAACCATTGATTGTGGGCTCAGCCATTTCTACTAAATAGAATATGGCTGAAGTGATGAGCTGTCATATTGAGATTAGGTTATAAAATGACTATGCTTCTGTCTTAGGTGAGCTCTTTTATATTCATATTCTCTCTCTCTCTCTCTGTCTCTCATCACTCATCTAGGACAAGCTGTCAGGTTGTGAGGTAGCCCTGGGAGAAGAAAGCCAACTGCTACACCTTGAAAACACTCAAGCAGCCTATGGAAAGGTTCACTTGGCAAGGAACTGAGGCTTGCAAGCAACCATGTGAGTAAACTTGGAAGTGGATCCTCTGAAGCCTGCCAAATGGCACATGAGTCAGTTTGGAAGTAGTCTGTCTCTCAGTTTAGCCTTGAAATGACTGCAGCCCAGCCAACAGCTTGATTGCAACCTTTTGAAAGACCCTGAACTGGAACCACTCAGCTAAGCCACTCTGGATTCCTGACCCACAGAAACTGTGAAATAGTTAAAATTTATTGTTCTAAGTTGCTAAGTTTGAGTAATTTGCTATGCAATAATAGATGATACTATAGCTTCCCCAAACTTAAAGACTTTTCTGATAAGAGCAGTGGTAATATTAACAAAGAGGGGTTTTTTTTTGGGGGGGGGAGGGGAGAATTAGGGGAATACCGGGAAATTGTTGAATGATGAAACATGCCAATGGAAGGTCTACATAAATCAAAGGACCAAATGATTATCCAAATGATCGATGCATGATGCCACGAAATCATGCATTAGTAAAAGATCCAGTCAAAGTACACAACAGACCAATAAATTTAAATGTAACAAGAGTATATGATTTCTATGTTGCAACTAACCCTTAGGAAACTACCACCTATTGAATGCTGTTACAGGATCAAAGAAGACTGTCCACACTTATCAGCAAAGAGTATTGACACACTCCTTCCTTATACAACTACATATCTGTCTAAGCCTGAAATTTCCTCATGTATTTCAACCAAAATAATGTACTGTAACAGATTAAATTCAGAGGCAGATTTGAGAAGCCAGATGTTTTCCATAAAATTAGACATGTGAGAGATTTGCAAAAACATAAACAATATCACTCATCTCACTACGTGTTTTATTTTGAAAACTATAGTGATTTTTCATGAAAAGACTGTTATTGTTATTTTAAAAGAAACTGTATTAGTTGTATACTGCTGTGTCACAAGTCATGCCAAAATTTAGTGGCTTCACAGTATTTATTTCTTATCTCACCATTTCTGTGTGTCAGGAATCCAGGTGCAGCTTCTTTGGGTTCCTCTGGCTCAAGGTCTCTCCCAAAGTTGCCTACATTCAAGGTGTCCGCAGAGCTGCAGTCATCTTAAGGCCTGCCTGGGGCAGGATCAGCTGCTCAGCACGCTTACATGGCTGTCAGCAGGACCCAGTTCCACACTGCTGTCGATCAGACACATCAGTTCCTTGCTATATCGGTCTCTCCACAGGAAAGTCACAACATGGCAGCTGGCTTCCCTCAAAGAGACACAGAGACAGGGGCCACAGTCTTTCTGCAACCGAATCTTGAAAGTGGCATCCCATCATTTTGGCCGTGTCCTTAAAAAAAAAAAAAAATCAATTAATCCAGCACATGCTCAAGGGGAGGGGATTACACAAGGGCATGAATACCACCAGGTAAGAATCATTGGGGGCCCTCATAAAGACTGCCTACCATATGAATTAACAAGTATTTTCTAAATTTCTCAGCATTAATTTCTAATACGTTATTATCAATAGATACAAATCACATAAACAAAAATTTGGGGGGGTTCTCAATAATTTGTAAGAGTGTAAACAGCTTTTGAGACCAAAAAGTTGAGAACTGCTATTCTATTAATACAAACATTGGCTTTCCACATGGTAAAGATGCAGGGCATTTTTTCAAGAGCTGATAATTCATGTCTTACTTTTATTATTATTCATAACTATAAACTCTTTTCCCCAAAATGATAGTATTTACAATAGCATTATAAGATACACAAGTACATAGTGAAATACAGTAATGTTTGCCAGAAGTACATATACAGTGGGTATAGTATCAAGACTTATGAGTACTATATATACCATATATTTATCACATATCTGAGAATACTTCATTAAAAATTTTTCATAATACTTATTCAATATACTAAGTGCTTACATTGATACCACTCAATAATTGGTGATTTTATTATTATTTTGTTCAGCAAATATTTGGAAAACTCTGGACAAAGAATAGTATTAGAGTTAGAGATTTATAAAGTTTCTAACAAATAATTTAAGGCAATATTCCGATGTGATTTCCATGAAACAGAATTTAATGATAAAATGAATGAACTGCAAGACTTTGGGGTGTGGAGAAAGGAGAGGAAGGAGGAAGAGAAGACATAGAGAATAGCCAGAAATAAAACACAAACTTATCTTATGAAAGAAAAAGAAGGTTATGTTAAGAAGTATGGGATATCGCTAGCATCAGATACTTATAAAACTCAAAAAGAATGAAGACTGAAAAAGTTTTAGATTTGGTGATAGGACTTTAACACACACACACACACACACACACACACACACACACACAAAACCTGCACAGGGCCAGAATCAAATCTAAGTAGGAAGTAAGAAAGCTGAGACCACAAAGGGAAGAGAAAACTTTGGTCAGTAACAAAGTAACCAAAGAAGGTTGCGAGATCTAAGGAACAGGAGATCTAAATTTGTACCTTCCTACTGTTCTTTAAGAACCAAAGAACTGACAGCATTTACTCTTTATACAAGCCAATAAGGGTCAATTTTGAATTGTATTCAATTACATTAAACCAAATGGTTTGATAAACTAAATTTTAGGGCTGCCTGGGTGGCTCAGTCAGTTAAACATCTGACTTTGGGTCAGGTCACTATCTCACCATTTGTGGGTTCGAGCCCAGTGTTGGCTCTGTGCTGACAACTCAGAGCCTGGAACCCACTCTGTGTCCCCCCCCCCCCCGCCCCTCCCCTGCTCGTGCTTGGTCTCTCTCTGTCCCTCAAAAATAAATAAAAAACGTTAATAAAAAAAATTTAATAAACTAAATTTTAGAGATACTGCTTTGACTAAGAATTTTTCTATTTTTTTTTTCTTGCCAGTATGCTCTAAGTCTATCCTTGATTTGTTCCCTATACTAAGTGTCCCTAATATCTGGTTTGATCCTGGAAAAACTACAGTTACAAAAATTTGCATGACTATCTGTGATAATGTCTCACAATTGCTAAGGTCAAAAAAAATTTTAAGAGCTCTGTTTCAACTCCCTTACTTTAATGATCAATAAATTTGAGGCAAGGGAATGTAGTTCCTACAGGTGGCCACATCAAGCCTGGCACTAATATCCCAGGTCTCTTAACTTCTAATCCTGGGGTCCCTTATTGGCATCACATTATGCAACATTACTTTTGATGATATTTTCCAAAATTACTGCTGGTGTAATTTTAACAAAAAACTTGATACTTTGGGAGAAAGGGTTTGAGGGCGAATAAACCTCTGAAAAATAAGGAACACTGAATTGACAAGAATTGAAAGGTGTTAGCTTTTAGGATTAAATATTTCTGCTCCCTGGTACTATTTTTGGGCTTCCTAAATCCATCATTCCTTTTCTTCAAAATGATGTATGGCAGGACCTTGTCTCTTGAGCCTTCGTTTTCATCACAAATAAATCAACCACATTCTGCCCCATTTACTCTTCTCCACAGACTGAACTCCAAACCTCTGGGCCCAGAGGATCTCCAATTTAAGCTAGGAGCGCAGTTCTCTGGGTCCGCATTTAAATCTCAGTTGCTAGGGCCCGAAGCACTCCCAAAATTGAGGGATGAGTTGTAGGAGATGGCAAGAAAACCCCTCGGAGCCTGCGCCACATCCCGGGGCCCTTGAGAGGTCCTGAGTGTTACAATACCACACACGCAATTCAGGACCCTCCTTCCTGCGCCTGGAGACCAATGTCTCTGTCCCAGGCTCCAACTGGCGTGGCTCTGCCCTGTGCGTGACGTATGACGTCACACGTTTGGCACGTGCCACCAGATCTGCAAGGACTATCCCAGAGGCTCGTGGTTACACGTGTTTGGAAGTGGGAGGAGGTGGGCCTTAGGCTATTGGTTTTTCATTTCCAAGTGGGAGGCTGCTGGTGGAGGGCAGAGGCTGCAGCCTTCTGGGCTGGGCGGGCCTGGGACAGATGCGTTAGTAGTGGCCGAGCTCGAGCTCCGAGGGCAAGGAGGCAGCCTGCACCTGGCACCTGCACCAGCACCTGCACGGAGCGCACCGCACGCTCCTTCCGACGGCGCACTTCCAGGAGAGCTGGCCTAGGTGAGGACAGCCCTCAGTGCCATCAGCACCTTGTCGCCGCTACCCCAGGCTACCTTCTGCTGAGAACAGCTCTGTTTATTGAAAGGAGAAGGGTTCTTTCATCTTTATTTTTTCAACTGGGTGATGATGAAACTTCAACCAAGAGATTTGGAGCTTTAGCGAAATGACACCATTACCTGAAAGTAAAGTAAACTTTATGTAGAATATAAAGGTACTTAGTTTTTAAAAACATACTGATTTTGCCCCCAAAGGCTAAACAATAACTATTTAAAATGGTATACATCCCTGGCGTCTCAGGTCTTCCTTATTTTTTCACGGGAGTTCTTCCTTGACATGTCAATTGATAGTGACCCAGTCTTCTCTGTATGTTGATCTATTTCATTCCAGTATCACATGGGATGACCTCGTTTATTTGCTTGTGTATAGTGTCTTCTATAATGCAAGTTCAAGGAGAGCTATGATCCGGTCTGTTTTATTTATCTGCTCCAGCTTCTGGCACAGTGCCTAATGTTTGTTGATTAGATGAAATGTTGTCTGACTCTGGCCACCCAAAGCTGGCACCCTTGCTCTTGCTTGCATAGGTGACAACATCCTCTGTATGTCAGTGTTCTTGTATTCATAATATTTTATTGTAATCGTCGCTGAATATGTCTGTGCTACACTATGTGCTCCTTTATTTAGAGTAAGGACTTTTATTCATTTTTGTCTCCCATGTGCCTGGCATACAGTGGATACTCAGATTTTTATTGAAAAGGTGGAAGTTATCCAAAATAAAATTTTTAATAATCTGTATCTTTTCTAAACTTTAGACTATCTAAGGGTATTTCTCCTCTTTTTGGTATTTTTCCCCCCCTGATACTGAAAGCCACTCACTCCAACTAAGAGAGGTAATAATATGTGTGGTGAAAAGAATTCAAAATTTTGAATAGAGAATCTAGATAAGAGTCTCTGTTCTGCTATTTTCTGGTTTGGAGATACTATAAATTTTTCAGAGCCTGGCTCACCATTTGTAGATAGAGATAATAATACTTACATATGGTCTATGTAACCATTCTATTTCTTTAGATAGAATCCTAAAAAAAAAAGCCAAACAAAACACAACAAAACAAAAGTGGCTTAATACACTCTTTTAAAAGAAAAAAAATAAAGATTCTCCATTCTCCCATCCTCTGCTTAGATAACACATATTAGACATATTTAGTTTTGAGTTTGATTGAAACTTATTCATGTACAAATGTGTAAAAACCACAAATTAGGCAGATACAATTTAAATCATTGGTCAGAAACACTTTATTTTAAATAAAAGGCATTGTTTTTTACATAAATGTTACATATAATCTTTACAATTTAGGACTGTAGGTTATTTATTAGTCTTTTAACATGTAAAAATTGTGTACAAAATAACTTAGAAATACCTAAGAGGATTGGTTGGTACTGGCTGAAAATAAATGTAGTCTCATGACAAGTTGAGATAAATTCACACCTAGTTAATTAAGTCTTGTCAGCGCTCCATGTCAAAGAGGTGTCATTGACTTGCTGTTAACGTGTTTGGTGGAAATAAAGAATGGGATCCATCATTCAGTATTCATTTTTGCCACTGTTGAACGAACATAATTTTCTTTTTTGATAATTATGTAGAATTACATGGAATAACTAGTTTTCTTTTTCATTGTGCTTGAACATTATTGGTTTGACCAGAGAGATACTTAAGTATTGGGGTAATTAAGTTATACATTCTGTGACCCTAAGTGAAGGGACCAAAATACACAATCTGTATTGGTTCCTGCAAAGGTTATTGCAGAAGTGGATAAATTTAAGACTTCTAACCAAAGGCTATAAGAAATGTGGACTATGAATACTTAAGTGTATTTAATATGTATTTATTTGCTTTACTTGACATGCTTCAATTTAGATTGCTTGTTTCCTAGGTGGAAGAATCTATCAAGATATGTAGCTGCTCAAAAACCCTTATTGGACAATGATAACTACAGATTGATGAACAATATGTAAGAAAAGAATGATTTTAATTTAAAATGTAAATTTATAGCAAAATTTTCTAATACTAAAATAAGATCTATTTTTCAATCACAGGTATATATAATATATGTATTATGTATATGGCATATATATATGTGTGTGTATACACACACACACACACACACACACACACACACACACATATATATATATATATAACGTAGTTTACATTCACCATAAAACCTGAACAAGTTACTAGTAAAAGAAATGGCTTCTCTTGGTTCATAGAAAATAGCAATAAGGAGTTGATTCTGTCCCACTGGATGTAACCTCCAATAGAATAAGGGTTTTGTTTATTTTGTTATTTTGTTCACTCAGTGCTGAACAGTGAGGGCACATAGTAGCTGCTCAGTAAATACTGAATAAATGAGAGAAGCCTCCTCCCTGTTATTACTGGAATAGCCATTAATGATAATTTTGTCACAAAAGTCATTATAGGAATTTGCTCTCCAGGTTTTTATTGTCTTATTGTTTTTATTAAATATTAGGAAATCACATATATTTATAAATCGTTGCAAGACATAAATAACTATAGTACATTGACATTTGTGCACACGATTAAGTTTTAGAAAAAAGTAGGGTACTATTACCTTGGAAATTGTTGTGTGCGCTTGGACAAATCCTGTGTCTTAGTCTCACCCTCCGAGATAGCAACCAGTACACTGAATTTTGTTTATTGTTCCCTTTCTTTTTCTATAGTTTTACCACACATAGGTGTACTCCTAATATATTGCTTAGTTTTGAATATTTTTGAACTTCATATAAATGAGATCTTGCTATTTTTTCTGTATCTTTTCCTCATTCAATATTATTACATTCCTGAGATTTTTTTCATGATGTTGTGTGTAGCTATATTTTTTAATTTTTACTGCTGTGTAATTAACTATTATGGATATATTATAATTTGTTAACTCTGTAGTTAATAGATGTTTGAGTTGCTTACATTTTTTTCATATTACAATTAGAGCAGCAGTGAACATTTTAGTCCATGTATCCTGGTGCCAGAGGGGATTTTTCCAGGATTGAAATTGGTGGTCACAGCTATGCATATCTTCACTGGTACTTCATAATACTGTTTTTCGAAGTCATCATGCCAATTTACATTCTTATTACCACTGAATGAGAATTTCTGAGCTCTACATTACTGCTAGCACTTGATACAAGATGAAAGCAATGAGAATTGCAAGGAAAACTTGAATATAATTTATGGAAGATTTGAACATTGTTTTACAGTGACAGAGCTAATAGGCAGAAATTAGTGGGCCATATAAGAATTTGAATAATATAATCAATAAACTGAATTTTTTCATAATGTAAATATGTACTTATACATTTTTTGACTGAAGAATATATGGTTCCTTTGTATGATTTAGGACATTTATAAAAAATTGGTCATGTACTTGTTCACAAAAGAAACATTAAAATCAGGAAAGTAGACATTTTATGGGCAATATTCTCTGATCTAAAAGCCAATCAAGTAGAAACAATAATAGAGTATCAAATCTAAATGACTTGGAAATTATAAAACATAATTAAGATTGTTCTTGGAGCAAAGAGGAAATCACAGGAAGTATTATAAAGAACTCTTTAAAAAAATTTATGGGATAAAGTAAAAGATTTATTTAAAGTACTTTCATTATTGAAGAAGAAAGACTAAAATAAGTAAATTTTGTACTTAAATTCTTTCTGAGTATAAATTAAAGAAGAAATAAAGAAGAATGTATAAGATGAGAAATAATATAGATACAGAAGATTAAAATAATTACATTCAGCTCAGTGACAACATACTTGAAAATCTTATATAAGAGGATTTCCTAATGAGACATAAATTATTAAAATGGCCCAAGAAGAAGAAAATTTTAATATAAAAATTAATATATATGAAATGTATAAGTTGGTAAATCTAATTTTTAAAACAATAATCAAGACTAAATACTTCCACAATGGAATTCTAGCTAGCATTTAAAAAAAGCAAGGGGGGAATTTTATTGTATATAAAATAAACTTCTGGGTTTTTTTTTAAGATTTTTTTTCAATATATGAAATTTATTGTCAAATTGGTTTCCATACAACACCCAGTGCTCATCCCAAAAGGTGCCCTCCTCAATACCCATCACCCACCTTCCCCTCCCTCCCACCCTCCATCAACCCTCAGTTTGTTCTCAGTTTTTAAGAGTCCCTTATGCTTTGGCTCTCTCCCACTCTAACCTTTTTTTTTTTTCCTTCCCCTCCCCAATGGGTTTCTGTTAAGTTTCTCAGGATCCACATAAGAGTGAAAATATATAGTATCTGTCTTTCTCTGTATGACTTATTTCACTTAGCATAACACTCTCCATTTCCATCCACATTGCTACAAAGGGCCATATTTCATTCTTTCTCATTGCCACGTAGTATTCCATTGTGTATATAAACCACCATTTCTTTATCCATTCATCAGTTGATGGACATTTAGGCTCTTTCCATAATTTGGCTATTGTTGAGAGTGCTGCTATAAACATTGGGGTACAAGTGCCCCTGTGCATCAGTACTCATGTATCCTTTGGGTAAATTCCTAGCAGTCCTATTGCTGGGTCATAGGGGAGGTCTATTTTTAATTTTCTGAGGAACTTCCACACTGCTTTCCAGAGCAGCTGCACCAATTTGCATTCCCACCAACAGTGCAAGAGGGTTCCCGTTTCTCCACATCCTCTCCAGCATCTATAGTCTCCTGATTTGTTCATTTTGGCCACTCTGACTGGCGTGAGGTGATATCTGAGTGTGGTTTTGATTTGTATTTCCCTGATAAGGAGCGACGTTGAACATCTTTTCATGTGCCTGTTGGCCATCCGGATGTCTTCTTTAGAGAAGTGTCTATTCATGTTTTCTGCCCATTTCTTCACTGGGTTATTTGTTTTTCGGGTGTGGAGTTTGGTGAGCTCTTTATAGATTTTGGATACTAGCCCTTTGTCCAATATGTCATTTGCAAATATCTTTTCCCATTCCGTTGGTTGCCTTTTAGTTTTGTTGGTTGTTTCCTTTGCTGTGCAGAAGCTTTTTATCTTCATGAGGTCCCAGTAGTTCATTTTTGCTTTTAATTCCCTTGCCTTTGGGGATGTGTCAAGTAAGAAATTGCTGCGGCTGAGGTCAGAGAGGTCTTTTCCTGCTTTCTCCTCTAGAGTTTTGATGGTTTCCTGTATCACATTCAGGTCCTTTATCCATTTTGAGTTTATTTTTGTGAATGGTGTGAGAAAGTGGTCTAGTTTCAATCTTCTGCATGTTGCTGTCCAGTTCTCCCAGCACCATTTGTTAAAGAGACTGTCTTTTTTCCATTGGATTTTTTTTTTTAAGATTTGTTTTAATGTTTATTTATTTTAGAGAGAGAGAGCGTGCAAGTGCAAACAGGGTAGGGGCAGAGAGAAAGGAAGACAGAGGATCCAAGGCAGGCTATGTGCTGACAGCAGATATGCAGGGCTGATGCATGGCTCATACTCATGAACCATGAGATCGTGACATGAGCCGAAGTTGGACACATAACCAACTGAGCCACCCAGATGCCCCTATACCTCTGTTTTAAAAAAGGATAAAGAAAGAAAAAGGGATACTAAATACTCTGAAAGATACAAGCCTTCTCAATTCATAGTCACATAAATTTAGGACTCACCTGTTTGTACAGAAAAGAAAGCCAAGGACAAATCTCACTTAGGAATATAGTTACGAAAACTATATATGAAATATGAGCAAGTGAATCTAGCAAAATATCAAAGCAATAATATGCTATCATCAGGTACACATTATTTTCCAGGAATGCAAAGATGGTTGCAATATCAGGAAAGCTAATACAGAATTTATTATATGAACACATTGAGAGGAACAAAAAAGAAGTGATCACATCTATAGATTATGAAATGGAAGCTGATAAAATTCACCATTCCTAATAATAATGAACAAAACCAGAATGGGCATAGAGGGAAACTAAATATGATTTAGATAATTTAGAATAACATTTTCTGTTGTTTTTTTGGTAAAAAATTGAAATAAAATATTGAAGCTGTTTTCATTGAAAACAATCATAATTACTCAACATTGTGTTTTGAAGTCCTGGTGAATGTATTTAAATAAGATAATAAAATAATTGATATGGACACAGGAAAAAGTAAGATGAAATTATCTTTTTCCCCCTTTGATGTCAGTGAATACATAGGAAATCTAAGGGGCGCCTGGGTGGCTAGTCGGTTGACCTCTGTCTTCGGCTCAGGTCATGATCTCACAGTTGGTGAGTTCAAGCTCCGCATGGGCTCTGTGCTGAAAGCTCGGAGCCTGGGTTCTGCTTCGGATTCTCTGTCTCCCTCTCTCTCCACCCCTCCTCCACTCACGTGCTCGCTGGTGCTCTCTCTCTCTCTCTCTCTCTCTCTCTCTTTCAAAAATAAACATTAAGGGGCACCTGAGTGGCTCAGTCGGTTAAGTGTGCGACTTCGGCTCAGGTCACGATCTCACTGTCTGTGAGTTCAAGCCCCGCGTCGGGCTCTGTGCTGACAGCTCGGTCGGAGCCTGGAGCCTGTTTCAGATTCTGTGTCTCCCTTTCTCTCTGACCCTCCCCCATTCATGCTCTGTCTCTCCCTGTCTCAAAAATAAATAAAACGTTTAAAAAATATACAAAAATAAACATTAAAAAATTATTTAAATTTAAAAAAAAAATTGTTTTCAGCGTTTATTTATTATTGAGAGAGAGACACACAGAGCATGAGCAGGGGAGGGGCAGAGAGAGGGGGAGACACAGAATCCGAAGCAGGCTCCAGGCTCCAAGCTGTCAGCACAGAGCCCGATGTGGGGCTCGAACTCACAAACTGCAAGATCATGACCTGAGCCGAAGTTGGTCGCTCAACCGAGCCACCCAGGCGCCCCTATTAAAAAAAAATTTTTTTTTAATAACAAGTTAATTTTTAGAGAAAGAAAACCTAAGAAAATTTAGGAGACTGAATGTTTAACTTAGGGCCTGGATAAACTTTATTAACAGAAAAACCAGAAGCTTTAGAAAGAAAATATAGTTTAATTTGACTGTGTGAATATTTAAAAATTTAAAAATGCCTTTCCGGTTTTTTACATAAATATAATTTTTTAAGACAATGCACTTTTCAAAAATTTATTTCAAGTTTTTTATTTATTTATTTTGAGAGACAGAAAGAGCAAGCAGGGCAGGGGTAGAGAGAGAGGGAGAGAGAGTGTGTGTCAGTGTGGAGTCTGATGTGGGGCTTGATCCTAATAACTGTGAGATCATGACATGAGCCCAAACCAAGAGTTCCTAGTTTATCATAGTGGGGAATGATATTGAAGCCCAGAATATAAGTAGTAGGGGTGTTCTTTACGGGTCTAGCAATGTTTCTGGCCATTCCAGTCTGTACAGCTAGACAAAAAATGCATGCTTAAAAATCATTTTCAATTCTCTTTAACATTACAATGTTTTATTTTGTTCTTTTATTTCCTGAGTAGGTCTATTTTTGCTCTTATACTGAAATTTTGATTCTTAACATTATTAACTAAAACATGTGTTTATCTTGCACTGTAAGAAGCATAATTTCAAATAACAAAACTAATATTAAAACTAACGAGAAAATGACTGAATGAAATTTAAAAGGTCGTTGTAGTTCTTTTTGTCCTTGTAGTGTTCTGAGCTGTGTTCTTATTTTTTTAAATGTTTATTTGTTTATTGAGAGAGATAGTGAGAGAGAGAGAGAGAGAGAGAGAGAGAGAGAGAGAGAGAGAGGAAGCAGGGGAAGGGCAGAGAGAGAGAAGGAGAGAGAGAATCCCAAGCAGGTAGAGCCTGATTTGGGGCTTGAACTTACGAACTGTGAGATCATGACCTGAGCCAAAATCAAAAGTTGGATACTTAACCAACTGAGCCACCCAGGTGCCCCTGAGCTGTGTTCTAAAGTCACTGGACTTAAATCATTTTTAGGTGTTGCAAGAAATTTTAATATACAGCTATTTTTTAAAATTTCTTTGTTTTAGGGATTAGTTCTTAAAAATACATATTTTGAAAGTTTTTACATATGTATGCTTTTTATCTCTGTTGCATTACATATTTTCATTTACTTTACTCATGTTTAATACTATACATATTAACTTGCTACACTTTTATTTTATATTTTCAGATATACAGAATAATAGATGGTCTGCAATGAATATACCCAGAATTATTTACCAAATAAAAAAGCAGAAAGGGAAATCAAAGACAAATGTTCTTGTTGTATCTGTTTTCAAGTTCTTATTGATTGAGCTCATAATGAATTAATTATATCAGTTAATTAATTAGGACATGTCACATGAGTTAGTATTCACTATGATGGGTAAAGTGAATAAAAATAAACTGCTTCATATGTAGGGGAAAAGTTTTCTTCCCATAATGTGTGATAAACATTGTATGTATTGTGTATATGTATGTATTTATGTATGTAATGTGTCTTATGTGTTCTGTAGTTACATATCAGTTGGTTGACTCCATGACGAATTTGTTAATGGTAAAATTTTTCATTCTATCTGAAATATAAGTAATATACTTGATTATATTCATTCAGGAAATATTTTGTAATATTGTAAAATTATAAAAGCACTGTCCAGGTTTTGGGAATACAGCCTTGAGTGAACCAAGACCCTGAACTCATGGAGCTTATATTGTGTTGTGGGAAACAGCCAACAAAAAGTCTGACCTTGTCAGCTTCCTACCATCTAACCAACCTCCGCAATTCCTACAATTGGGTGGTAGTGCTAACATTGCAATTTCTGTCTCCTATATGTCCTGCCGTTTTACTGTAACTATTTGAAGACTTCCATTGGGCTTTCCGAGTCTACTCAATATTAATGGTACCCTACTGAAATTATAGAAGAGAATTATTAAAGAATTTTTCAGAGGAAACAAAATGTTATAAATATATCTGTTTTGAAATATTTTTGAAAAATGTGTATTTATAAGATATATAGCAGATATTTAGTTGGGTATTAAAAAGATGATTTTTTGCCTTGCAGAAGAATTTTATTTATGGTTACTTTTATTTTTTATTTATTTTTACATATATTTTTAAATATTTTTAGTATTTTTAATATTTAAACATATTTTTAAATATTATATATTTATTTTGAGAGAGAAAGAGAGAGTGGGAGTGGAAGAGGAGCAGAGAGAGAGGGTGGGAGAGAGAATCTCAAGCAGGCTCTGTGGGGTCAGTGCAGAACTCACAAACCCTAAGATCATGACCTGAGCCCAAATCAAGAGTCGGAAGCTTAACCAACTGAGCTACCCAGGCTCCCCTCTAGGGTTACTTTTACAAAATAAGTTCCCCTAATATTTTTCAAATGATTTAAGTTAGAAATATCCTGTTGACACACAAGCTGTCTCTAATTCTTACTATAATGAGAAGGTCTGTATATTTTCTCTTGTGACCCAGGATTTCTGAAGCTTGGTCAACTTATGATTGTAAGTAGGATCACAAGAATAACAATAACCTATTCTTCAGCGGCTTTGCCCCACCTGCAGAACTTCAAATCTGTACAAAGGCTTGAATCTTCTCCCTTCCCTGCAAATATTTTTGGGAATTCCCGAAGTGTCTAATTATTAAGAACAAATCTGGTCAGCTGCCTTGCAAGTAGCATCTGCTTGGCATTTGTGACTGCTTCTATGGATACTACTATGTCTCCCTCGGGCACTGTTTCAGTTTTGGCTCTTTTCTGGACACTGCATCCTCACAATGCACTCCCACACTAATGTGATGACACTTTCGGAGAGCCAAGATCTTTGGCAAAGTCCTGAAAATGCTTCCTTTCCCTTTTTCTTTTACTTTCTGTAGGGGATACCCTAACTGTATAGCTAATTTGTGCTCACTGCCTTAAGAAAGCTTAGTACGACTGTTTATGGCCTCTCTTTCCTTCCATCTACTCCAAATCCCTACTGGAGGGATCTGAATGACATACACCAGCCTGTGCTCAGAATCACTCTTCTCCCAAGATAATTAAGGCATCGTTACTAGACTGTCTTTGCTAGAGCTGACCCTTGCACTTAAATCTGTGTTCTCTCCAGAAGGATCCTGTAGTCTAGTGTATATACATAGGCTTTCATCAGTCTGCTCCGTCAGTTCTCCAACATCAGGACCTGTCTGAGCCTTTAACAGTAGTTGTGGAGATGTCTCCTACACACTAAATTTATTGATATAAAATTTTTCACTAGTCTCTGAACAAAGTGATATACTATCTTACTATCTTACTTATACTATCTATCTTATACTATCTTACTTTATACTTCATGACATAAACTTGATATTTAATCAGTTAGACATAAGTGAATAATCATACGGAAACAGTTTTTCTATAGTGTTTTTTAAAACTTATGTGCTTTGTTTGCCATGACACAATTTTAGGGGGCCTAAAGAACCCAATAAACATTGATTTTTATTAGTATTTTCCTTTCTAAGCCTTGTTTGTGTACGTATAACTTTGGGTGGTTATAAACTAAATTGTTTTCCGTACTTTTTGTTAAATTTAGTTTATGCACATAGTTAGATTTTTAAAGACTCCACATTTTACGAATACAATGAGCAGAAGCTTTTCCATAGTGTTGGGGTAACAATAATTTGATGAATGCTATGTACAGGTAGTCCCTACTTTTCAAAAGTTTGTGTTATACCCACTGTGCTTTTATAAAAGACTTGATAGTACTACCTGTTTTTACTCTCTGGAATAAATCCAAAGAAGATTTTCACTTTTATGAAAATGAAAGAAAAATGAAAATAGCATTCAGTGTTTGTGTTGTGGCGAGCTGTTATCCAGGCTGTCCAGACCTGAGCAGCAACAGTGGCCCCACCAAGCTCCTTTCCCAGAACTACACTCAGTTTCAAGCAGCCATAATAGCTTTGGACCGTGTCTTTGAGCACCTATGCTTTACCTCAATTGATTTTGTGTATCACTTAGCAAGAAGTGTCGTAGGGTATTGGAAAGTCCTAAGAGAGGTTAATTTTTGGTCTGGAAACACTCAAAAAATTTTCCATATAAGTTAGTGATAATTGCTTCTTTGCTTTATTCCATTTCAGCTTATAAAATGTTTCATAGGAATAGGGAAGCTCTTCTTTCTGATAGCAGGGGAAACCTGTATTTGAATTACTTCCAATTTATGCCATCCTGAAGAGCCTTGCATTAACTATTTTTATACAAATTATTATAGAGGATTTTTAAAAATTGGGATATATTCCCACGATGACAATTGGTATTGGTAATATCAGTGTATTGATATTGTTTGATATTTTCAGATTGCTTTCGGAACATTCCTACCTCTGACAGTTGTTATGAGAATTAAGAGATAAGTGGTATAACCTAGCTCTTAGCACAGTGTTAAATTAATTAAGCATGGAGGCCATTAGATTGAGGTGCCTCCAATGCCTAAACCTGTAAATGCCTCAAGATTATGCAGTTTAAATCTAAGGCAACAAATCACAAACAGCCAACTAGGCTTTCCTAAATAATGCATGCACTTAAGCTATATACAGTCAAAATAAGTTCCTTGCTTTGTTTCCACGTCTTCCCTATGAAAGTCTTGGCCCTACCTACTGTCTGTGGAGAGCTCCTAATCACTTCTGGTTTAGTGATGCCTAATCACTTCTGGTTTGGTGATACCTGATACGAATAGATTTTTGTCTAAATAAACTTAAACTTTTTAATGTCCCTCAGTTTATTCTTTAACAACAGTTACTAGTACTTATCTGGCCTTCAGTAAGTGTCAGTATCCTTCCTTCAGATAATGATTTTTAAAATTATTTTGACATTACTAAGCATTTAATACATAGTCTGAGATGTACGTAGTCTCAAAGCATGCTGTGAACTGGAGGAATATAACACTGGCACCAACAGAACTCATCCACCTGTGAGGCTGGCACCAAAAAGAGATGGCTTCCAGTCCAAATCCCTGACTGGGCCAAGGATGATTCTGAAAGAAGTCATTCAAAAGACTTGATAGGTAATACTTGAAATCAGGTGAGTAGCTCTGTATCATTTGAGTTCAAAGAAGGTTTGAGGGAAGAATCTACTTAGGATGGTTCCAGCCAGTTGTGTGAGAAATGAAAACAGGCTGAAACCCATGTGAACAAGGCAAACTTAGTATTGACTTTCACCCAAATTTTGCAAATTTTCCAAAAGCAAAATAGCTAGTGTAGATTTGACAACAGCTGCCATTTATTGAACATAATTGGTCCATCAAATAAGTACTGCCAACTTTTTAAAGACAAAATTTAGGTTTAGAAAACATAATTTGCCCAAGTTTACACAGCCCAGTATGTAGGTGATAAAGTTGGAATTCAAATCTGGGTCTGACTGAACCCCAAAACTCTTCATTCTCTAAGCTGATACTGCCTTCACTTACAGTGTGTAAAACATTCATTTTCTTCTAAGCTTTGTGCAAATCAAAGATTCTCTTTTTTCCTGTATTAAAGCCTTTTAAATACAAATAATTTTGCAGAGCTTATGTAAATACTATTTGGAGGTATTTGCAACTGTTTCCTAATTAATTTTTATAAGTATGGAGCACTCTATTGTGAGCTATAAAAAAAAAAAAAGAATATAGTAGTTAAAGAACATAACCATTAACATAATTTATTTTGTCTAACATTATTACCTGAAATAACATGATACATAAAGATATAGGTAAAAATGGTAATTAAGCAAAACCCAAAATATTATCATACATGGTCACAAACAAAATAAGTGTGACAAGTTGCGATTTTCTTAAATCTCATTATCCCCTGTCTTTTTTTCATCATTCCTCTTCCAAGAAGAGACTCAGTAGAAAGCAAAGAACTTTGTTAGCATAACACATAGAGTCCGGTTATGCCTTTTAGCATGAGAACTGCTTTTCTTATAGATTTGTTAATTTCAAATTTCATAGGATGCCTAGAAGGGTGAGAAAAGATAAAAAGAGAAAACAAAAACTGGCTGAAACTAATTGGAAGCTAGGACATCAAGAGGTAGGCAGATGGATGAAAAGAAATTAGGGGGCCAAGGAGCGTGGAGAAGAGAACAGGGAAGAAGACCAGAGAACGAAGGTACTGCCAGCTGTTCCCTGGGGTAAATTCTGATAGGCGTATAACTTAATAGGACAAATAAAGGTTTACATTATCTTACAGACTTTCAGTCTGTGTGTTCATCGTCTAATAAGATTTTCTTTCTGTCAATGGATTGCAGTTTCTAAATATTAATGGCATAATTATCTTAAACATAAGGGTCATGACGGAGGGAAACATGTTCTGCTAAGATTAAGAGAAATGGTTGCGTGTCGTGAAGAGTGTTCTCAGATGAGGACTAAGGACAAATCGAAACCAGGGATCTGGCAGGCTTTACGTAAGAAAAGAATCCTCTGATGAACATTTCCTAGACAGTTCCTATGAGCAGACCCCTAGCACCCACAGATTTATGCTTGCTGAGGACAATGGTCTAGCTACAATTTAATATAAAGGCTTTAAATTAAAATGGGATTTGTGGCGCCTGGGTGGCTCAGTCGACTGAGCGTCCGACTTTGGCTCAGCTCATCATCTCAAAGTTGGTGGATTCGAGCCCTGTGTTGGGCTTTGTGCTGACAGTGCAGAGACTGCTTTGGATTCTCTGTCTCCCTCTCCCTCTCCCTCTCCTGTTTGCATGCTCTCTCTCTCAAAAATAAATAAACATGAAAAAAATTTTAAATGGGATTTATGTTAATCGACTCTAAATTCATCCACACTAAAATAGTAACTAGGTAATCAAGCACACATGACATGAAATTCTTCCTAGACTTGATAAATGGAAAATAATGAAGTGGGAGAGGACTAGGAGGGAAAAAGATGAAGAAGAAAAAAATAGCTTGGTATTTTAAAGAAGACAAACGATATATTTTATAATTTTGCCTGTCTTTTACTTAGTGATATTTATTTGAGTGAAGGAAAAACAACCTGTTCAGAAGTATTTCTGAATTAACTGCTGGTGTTTCTTTTCCACTTGGCATCGTATGTGAAACATTTCTTTTAAAGCATATGCCAACTCTTTTCAAAGGGAGCTTTGTTTCAGATGATCCATTAACTGAGGTATCATTATAGAAATTGGGTCAAAATTCAACGTATGATGCAGAACTCCTTAGTACAGTTTATTTTTCATTTTCCTTTCTCCTCCCCTTCAATGTGTCTTCAAACACATTCTTCCTCTTCTCAGTGCCAGCGTGATTTCAGAAGATTCTGTAACAAGTTCTCAGAGGCCCATTGTGCAGTAACAGAGAATTCTGGCAATGAGCTAGCTGTAGGTTCTGTCCTTGCCTGCTTTCCTGAGTGGAAGGGTGCCCTCATCCCTCACAAATGACAGAGTAGGACAAGTGTGGCCGTGGCCTGCAAACTTGCCAAGCACTAGGAACCCAAGCAAGAACTTGTCATGCCAATCAAACCTGTTGGGTGGATATGTGGGCAGGTGTTGAAGAACTTTTCTGGAAGAAGTATATGCAATCTCATTGTAAAGGGGATAATGGGTGTGGGAAACAACTGGGAATAAAGTTCCCTAGGGTTTACTTGCTTTCCCAGTCGCTTACAAAGTGGACCCAGTGTCCCATGTTCTTTTGAATTGTGCTTAGGGAATGTTTTTAGTTAAGCTTTCTCCACCCCCACCCCAATTTCTTTTTGTCTTAGTCGAGGGGATCCAGAAAATAATCATGGACCTTCTAGATGAGTTTAAAGACGAATTCCCTACCATCCTAAGATTATCACGGTCTGATCAGGTAATGTGATTTCATAACTTTGAAAAGGATTACAAAAAGTATATTGAATTTTTAATATACCAATTATTTAATGCTTGATTTTGAGATCAGTGCCTGTTGCTTAGGAAAAAATTAATTTTGTCTCAGAAAAACAAATTTCAAATCTTATTGTGTAAGTCTATGGAAAGCAGAGAAATGGTGGACAAGGAAGTGAGATAGATACATAAATCTATCTCCAGACTGGAAATCTGGAACCTTTTTATAGCCACAATTGCAATGCATGTAGTTTGCTACATTTGCTTAAGATTTGCTTAATATAAAATCAGAAACATATCTAGATATATTTTAACTAAAATCTATGGCAATTAAGTCAGTGAAAAAACTGATATGAATTATAGTAATAGAAACATAAATATGGTATGGGTATATGTTTTAATGTGGAAAGAAAATAGTGATACCAATTTAAACAAAGCATATGTGCATATGTTTTGTATAACCTCTGTTCCCAAAAGAATTTGCAACAGATAAAATATTGGGAGTTGGAGAGTGGATAGGTTGAAAAGATATCTGATCAGGAAAAAGTAATATCTTGTAACATAATTTACTTCAAAGTACACAGCTCTTAATGGATAAGTGTATTTTAGTCATCTAGACCACAGTTAGAATAGAATATGTTGTAAAGTTACACAGTACAGTAATAACCTCCTTATCCAGATATCAGAGTTTGGGCAATGTCAAACATAAGGATTATAGCCAAAACCTGGAAATATACCCAAAAAAACTCTCTGAGTAACATAGTAATCCCAAAGTCTATATATTTCATTCCAAAGGAGGGATCTTAGAACCACTTTTAACCATTCATCCAGACCACCAGGCATCAGACATTTACTAAATACTTTCCTATTGGCTGGGACTGGGGACAGGGAATACAGAGATAAAAACAGGATTCTTTCAGTCAATGAGCTTAATCTAGTGGAGTCAATTGGAACTGTAAACAAGTAATTGTCTTTGGAACATGGTAAGAGGTAAATTTATCTTTGAGGAATGAATGGCTCTACCATTCTGAATGGTCAGAGAAGGATTTATGGAAGAAAGATGCTCAAATTGGTCTCAAAGAATGATTATAAATTTTCAAAGTGAAAAAAGGGGTAGGGTAAGTGGATAGGAACAGAGGAAGCAGTGTCACTTAGGTCAAAAAGTATGAAACAGCATAACATGTTCCCAGAATATCAAGTAAATCGGAACCAATGGTATGGGTTTTGGGTGTAGACTTTGGGGAGGGATGATGGTGAAGTGCAGGTATCTGGATACATAGTGGGAAGATGGCACCCAGATGGTGGTCCGCCAGACAGCAAACCAGACTCTATAAATCTGTATCTTAGACTTGGCGTCTAGTTGTTTCCCCCTTTTACACTCCCCTAGTTTTAGTATAAAATCTTTTTAGACAAATCTTTTTGGACATTTTTCTTGAGTATGCTCTGGAATATTACGGGAATATTACGGTAGGAAATGGGCAGGTGACCATGCTTGGTCTAGAATGTAAAATGATTAAGGCTAGCACACTAGTGGCAATGATTCCTGAGGAAGCCTCAAGGTGAATCCTAGGAAGCCAGAGACTGGTCTGGAAACCCCTCTTGCTGCTTCCACATTGTGATTCTCTCACCATTGCCAACACTAAAGAATGAAAGAAGTTGCAGCTTTCTTCACAACTCCCTTCATCTCTTCCTACCCTCTGACTTACCTCATTATCACTTGAGCCATAAATTTGGTTTAATAGTGAAATAGATTGATACTCTGATCCCAAAGAAAGAACTCTGAGTTCCTATTTCCAAGTCACTAAAGTCATTTATTTATGAGAACTTTACCTCTTTCAGAGAAGAATATAAGCATAGTTACTTTATTTCTCATTTTCAAAACACTTACATTGTACTTTTCCCACCAGTTTACTATGAAGAATGTGTTGCTGAGATTGGCAAGAAACCCAAGTTGTTAGGGGATACTGTACAGATGGAAGTTACTTGTACTTCAACAATAAATTATTCAGAACACAATGCTAATGCTTGGATAACGAAATTATTTTTAAAAGGTCAGATTGTAAATGCTGCAAATTTTATTTTTTTGGGAATGATCCATAGTTCCCAAACATGCTGAAAGGAGTGGTTTTAATAATACTTAGGGGGCTTTAGTTAATTGAGTTGGATTTCATGATTAAATTAAATTGAGTTTCTAGATTTCATGATTAGTTTTTAAAATCTCTCTTTTTAAAAATTTTATGCATTTATTTATTTAGGAAAAGGCCACCTTGTTGGCCTGAAACAAACAAACAAAATGTCTGGTGGGATTTGTATAGAGGGACATACCGAGAATAATGGTTATTAAATAGTTCTTCATGACTAATGATTTGAAGGAAATTTTCTTCCTGGGGCTGAGAAAATTTAATTTTAGGCTCTTGGCTTGAGGTCATGGCTTCTGAAGTCATGTGTTCTTCAGTAGAACCCATATCCCAGTACCTTCAATATCCACTTCCTTTAGCAAGAAGTAAGTTTTAAAGGTTTACACTTGCCAATTGCAACTGATTTCTTCATGAGGATTTAAAAATATTAAACTTTTACATTTGAACAAGTGAAAACTGTATTCTACAATTAGGGAACTAAAAGTTTTAATTCAGATGAACTTTTACTTGAATGAGAGAAATCTTTTGTGGTAAATAGGGTCAATTTTTGTGGTTTTAATTATTAAAGGTGATTATGTGTTTTATTCTGTAATTATCTTGCATTTAGCCTTATACTATAAAATTGGGAGTAGTAAATAGAACATATTAGAATCCACTTAAATTTTGGATTTTTATAGCTGTTGATGTACTTTTCTGAATTCTCTTGGCTTTTTTTTTTTTTTTTTTTTTTTTGAACATGTGGGACAAAACTCTTGGGGCTGCACCTATAATGTCTGGAAATCATTTTTAATGGTGTTGATATTTCTAAATATGATGAGAATAGGAGTGTAACTAAAGTGTTCTATAATTAAGTTGTATTTTTGTTTTTGGTGAGTTGTTATGGCACTGTCATAATTGTGAAAGTTACAGAGCACATTGTACACTGAAAACTTTCAAGGTGATTTCTAATTTAATATTTGGTATACTTATTTCTCTCTATTAATCTATTTTCAGATAGTCTTCATTCATTCATTCATTTCAACAAATATTTAGAGCACTCTATTTTGTGTCAGACACTATTCTAGGTACTGGGGAAAGATCAGTGATCCAAATGGATATAAAACACTGCTGTCATAGAACTTACATCCTAGTCAGGTAGAAAAACAAGAAACAAGTTTATTTATGTTAATGGTATGTATAAGAAGAAGAATAAATATAGTAGAAATATGAAATAGGGGTAGAAAAGGGAAAACAACTGACTGTTAAGTTAGGGTGACCGAGAGGGTCTTAGTGAGAAAATGATTCCTTTTTTTTTTTTTTACTTCTTTTTTTTTTTAATTGAGAGAGAGAGCATGATCGGGGGGAGGAACAGAGAAAGAGAGAGAGAATCTCAAGCACACTCCACACTCAGCACAGAGCCTGATGCAGGGGTCAGTCTCATGACTCTGTGATCGTGACTTGGGCCAAAAATCCAGAGCCAGACACTCAACCAACTGAGCCACCCAGATGCCCTGAGAAAGTGATTCTTAAGAAAGACTTGAGGGAAGCCAGGGAGCAGACCTTGGTACCTTTGAAGAATCAAATGGCATAGCTAATGCAAAGTCCCTGAGGTGGGAGTATACCTAACCAGCTCAACAACTAGTGAGGAGGAAAGGAGAGAAAAAGACAATGAGGGTAGAGAGGTAAAAATATGGCAACCTTTGTAGCATTTGTAATTCGGCTTTTACACTGAGCATACTAGGAAGGCACTGAAGCAGCTGAAAAGAAAAGCAAGATAGGATCTAAGTTTTACTTGTATCTCTCTGGCTGAGGTGTTGAGGAGTAGAATGGCAACAGACAAGGAGAGAAGGAGAGAGACCACTGAAGAGGCTCCTTGACTACTCTGGAGAAGAGGTGGTATAAATAGAATGGACTGAGTGCTGGCAGAGGGCATAGTGAGAAGTGGTCAAATTCTAGGACTATTCAGAGAAAGAATTGAATGAGACTTGCTGACAGGCTGGTTTTTTGGATGTGGAGTAGTAAAAAGCTGATGTAATGGAAATCGGAGTTCAGCGTGAAAACTGCTGATGTTAGAGAAATGGGCATGGCTCTAGAAAACAAAAAGAAAAGAAAAAGGGAAAGCAGCATACATTCAAAGAATGGAGGTCAAATAGTGAAATCTGGAGCAGGATTCTCACAACAGTCTGATTAACTGATGCTAGGTTTCTAGTGATAAATGAACATTGCCTGGTGATGGTGGTGAGGGGAGTTGGAATTTCTTTTCATACATTTGGTAATGTACTCTGGTGATGATAATGACAATAAGAATCATCTAAACTTGCACACTTTGCAACCAATTCCAGGATGCTTAGGCCAGGAGTCAAACAAAACAAAACAACCCAGGGAAAAGAAATGAGCACTTCTTAATTTGAGGTCAACATTTACATTTACACACATAGTTTGGGAGGAAAATACATAGCATAGATAGTAGACAAAAGGAAAAGCTGGTAGCTCAACGAAAGGACAAAAACTTTTTATTTTAAAATATTTTACTGGAGACTTTTTCAACAATTCACTAAATGGGTACCTGGGTGGCTCAGTTGGTTAAGCATCTGACTTCGACTCAGGTCATGATCTCGCGGTTCATGGGTTCGAGTCCCACATCGGGCTCTGTGCTGACAGCTCAGAACCTGAAGCCTGCCTCAGGTTCTCTATCTCCCTCTCTCTCTGCTCCTCCCTGGTTTGTGCTCTCTGTCTCTCAAAAATGAATAAAAAACGTTAAAAAAATAAAAATTCACTGAAGACTGAATTGGAATCATTACCATAAACTGGTATTTTTTTAAATGTTTATTTATTTATCTTGAGGGGGAGGGGCAAAGAGCAAAAGAGAGAGAGAGAGAGAGAGAGAGAGAGAGAGAGAATCTTAAGCAGGCTTCGCAGCGCTGTCAGCACAGAGCCAAATGTAGAGCTCAGTCTCATGAACTGTGAGATCATGATGTAAGCCAAAATCAAGACTCCAATGCTTAACCAACTAAGCCACCCAGGTGCCCCAGTGAGTTTTTTTGTTTTTTTGTTTTTTTGCTTTTTTTAGAAGAGGAACATCTTACTCTGCGTCTAAAGGACTGTAAGTAGCCTCTGTTGTTACCTTCCTATTCTCAGAGTCACAAAAACCCCACTTTATATCCACCCCAGTACCCAGATTTGCTTTCTAATACTATTTTTTTTAATGTTTATTTATTTTTGAGAGGCAGAGGGAGATCGAGTGCAAGGGGGAGGGACAGAGAGAGAGGGAGGCATAGAATCCCAAGCAGGCTCCAGGCTCTGAGCTTTCAGCACAGAGCCTGAGGCGGGGCGTGAACTCACGAACCCACGTAAACCCATGTGAACCCACGTGAACCCACGTGAAATCATGACCTGAGCTGAAGTCAGATGCTTATCTGACTGAGCCACCCAGGCACCCTGTGGTTTCTAATACTATTCTTAAAAGCATTAATGGTCTTCTTGGGAACAAGTTGATTGTATGCTTTGTGTCAGGGGAAAATAAAGGGGTCAGAAACATTTTATTGCTGGAGGTAATATTTCTTTCAGAGGTAACTGAAAGTTTTGAAAAAGGAAAGCAATGTAAAAATCATGAAGGGAAGCAAAGTCATCAAATTGTAACTATTTCAGCATTAAAGGGAAACAAAGATGATATTAATTAGGAACTGGTTGAGTCTGTTGGAAAAAGCTCTGAATTTATGACAATACTGAAAGGAGAAATATGCAAAGGGCACTAAAGAATTATTGTAATGTACACTTGAATTTTTTTAAAATACCATTTATCATAAATGCTGTATTTATAATGATATTCAAATTCAAATGATATGATCCTACAGGAGAATTTTGATTAACAGTTTATCAATTACAAATAGACTTATTTCTCTACAGAGGAAAATATTTAGAAAGGCAATGTTATAAAAGAGGAGAAGTTTGAACAGATCAATCTAGTATAGTGTTTGGGGGAATGAATCAAGATTAGTTAACAGAAATATCCGAATAAAGCCAGTGAATCCAGGCCAACAAGTACAGATCACCAAGACTTTGTAAAGGCACAAAGTACAGAGAGGGAAGCTCCATAATGTTAATGTCTTGCATCTGCAAAAATTAGAGTCCTTAATACACTGAATGACTATTAGATGAAATTTCAGTATAGTGTGCATGTCCCACTGCTGTTTGCCCTGGCATTATGCCTCACTTTATGATTATAAATTATGAGAGAAAACACAGTAAACTGTAATCAGAAGTAAAACTAGACATTCTAGCTGCTCCAACTTAAGGAGGAGTCGGGAAGAAGAATCAGCGAAGCAAAGCATAAGATCCCAAGAGAAATTGAATCTGTATGTGCAAGAGCTTTGGCTATGGCAGATAATTGTGGTTTCTCTCCCTGGTGTGCTCGAAACCTAGCTATAATATCAAGTGATAGCACCTGTGTGTGATTTTGCTTATTTTACCCACCACCTAATTCCTTTTAAGGGTTTCTCTACCCTAAATTGGCTTGGAATTGCAGCAATTCTAGCAGCCCGCAACTTAGATTGTTTTCTGGACTGTTAGTATTGACTAGAAGGGTTGAGACAAAAGGTAGGCTAATGGGACTTTTTCAGTAAAGTTAACAGATTTAAAAAAAGTTTTTTAATGTTTATTTTTGAGAGAGAGAGCACGAGTTAGGGACAGACAGAGAGGGGAAGGGACAGACAGGGAAGGAAAGAGAATATGAAGGAGGTTCCAAGCTGTCAGCACAGAGCCCAATGTGGGGCTCATACCCATGAACCTTGAGATCATGACCTGAGCCAAAGTCAGATGCCCAACTGACTGAGCCACCCAGGCACCCCAGTAAAGTTAACAGATTAAACCACAATAAGACACCAGATCTGCAGAAATACATCCCCATTGACAGGCTAGAACAGCTTTTGGTTATCTCCAATGACAAATGCTCAACAGTAAAAGGAGTATTCAACTTTAATGACAAAAACAGCAATAATAAAATTATTTCTTCAGTATAAAAGTTGATGCATTTAAAGTTGATGCACAAAAGTTGATGCATAAAAATGATACATAGTACTTTAGCTCTTCAACAAATGCATGTTGCTCATTGTAGACCAAAAAAAAAAAAAAATCCGAATAAAAGATGTTTTGTGTTTATATATTTAGACTCAATAAATAGAGGTTCAAAGTTCCTTATTTGTGTTATGAACCATTAGTTTCCCCTAAGTCACATACAAAAAAGCCAGAATAGCCCATAAAATTACTTAAAGGAATAATGGCAACTATACTTGCCTGTTGCCTGGAATGCAGTCTAACCGCATTGTAAGTAATTTCTCTGTGGTTCACCTTCTGGTCCAGCAGGGAAAGATCTACATGTCATATGTTTTGCTAATGCCACAATTTTCTTCTGTCAGAATGTTCATGGAAGTTTTTAAGTTTTTACAAGTAAAAGTTCCTTAAGCTCGTTTATTAGTATATTTTATTTTCTTACATTGCACAATGCATTATGTATGTATGCATTATCACTTAAGATTTTAAAGTAAACTGGAGAAATATTTGTAACAGTTTTGGATAAGAATTATTGTTTGAATTATTCAAACACTGAATAATATTTGAATAAGAACTGTTTGCTTTTGAAAGTGCCCTTAAAAAAATCAATGCAAAAATAAATAAATGCAGAGAGAAAAATGAAAAATTTAGATCTTTTGGCTAGTAACTTAAATTCTAGATATTTATGCTAAGGCAAAAATCATATATTTATTCAAAGATTTAGGTACATGGGGTGGGATGTAATTATCGGACACTGAGTATATGCATAGGACCATGCATAATGTACTGTTATGCGGTACTTGGTCTCGGCCTGAAGTAGATTTTAATGATCCACTGGAGAATCACACATCAGTCACTTTTCAGAGGCTTATTTTCCAGAAAAGAGAACCCATGCGAAACCCATCCAAAATCAGAATGGCTGTTGCTCTAGCGAAGATCAACCGAGGAACATTAATTCAAGGATTAAGCAGCATATCCAGATCTTCCAAATCAGTGGCCAAACTTCTGCAGCCTCAACTTGCTTGTAGACTTTTAGAATTAAGGGACATATCGCATCATTTGCTGAGGGAGCTTAATGCACAAAAGCATCCCGTATGTAACATGCAGGTGAGTCAATACTGCATGTGCACAAGATATGAAATTGCAAGATCTGAAAAATGAAAATGTAGCACATTTGGTTGTCCTACATGTAAAACATGAATATTTGGATAAGAAATGAATGGTTTGGCCTTTTTCCAATATGGCATATATATTCTGGTTAAAGTAAATCTGAAAGAGGAAGTAATGTGGACTTTTTTCCTACTTTGTTATGTGACTGAAATATATGAAACTGTAAATTTCAAGTGGTTCAACCTAAATATTAGCATACAAATTACCACTTATAGCAAACCTAAAACTAATTGTATAACAAGCCTTAAAAATAATTTTGTTCCTTTTTCCTCATAACCTTGCTATGTTTCCAAGAAAGTCTTTGTTTGACTTAACATATTTGAGTACATTCAACTATAAACTCATTTTGATAGACCCAACAACATCCAAGTATATTTCAAATTACATGTTCTACATGGTTTTGTTGAGGGTCTGTTATATTTCGTTAAGGACAGCAGCTTTTAAAACTTTTTCAGGACCAGTTTCCTTTTTTCTAAACTTTATGGTGTAGAACTCTGGGTTTTTCCATCTGGGCATTATTCAAAGCATTCTAAATGTTTGCTACAAAAGATTTGGAATCCTGCAAGTCTGGTACCTAAACCCCAGAGTGGGTCATTTTGACTCTGTTGTTGAAAGGAGAAAAACTCTCACTCAAACGGAGTTAAGCCAGAAAGATGTATTAGTTTACATAGTTGAACAATCTAGAGTAGATGAGGCTTCAGGATATATATAGGTGCTCAAATGATGCCTTCAGGGTCCTGTTTTTCTCTTTTCCCCCATCTCCTGGCTCTGCTTCCTCTGTGTAGACTACATTCCCAGACTGACTTTTCCCTTCATGGCTACAAGGTGATTTGCAGCTTTCCCAGGACTCCCATCCTTCCAGGTTCAATTAGAGCAGCAAAGAATGAAAGTCCTTGACCCAGCATTCCTGGACAAGTCCTGAGTTTCACTCTTGGAGGTGGGCTTACCTCTAAACCAGGGAAATGGGATGCACTGACTGGCCTAGGACTTGTTGCCTATTTTTTCTCTGCAGTGAAGGTTGGAGCTCCATCCAGATCACATGACCAGAGAATGGGGGAAAGGATGAATCATCAAACAAAATTTGGGCTCTTTTGAAAAGATGAGCGAGCAAATGGATGATGGATTGCTAGAAGCAACACAATATCCATTACATAGGAATCTCTCTTTAATCAAAGATTTTAACATTTTCAGAAATAACTGGATAGTTCAATTATGAATTGCTTGAGATAGCCATTATAAAAATCTCCCTTATAATACCTGATGTTTGAGAAAGTAAAAAATGCTTTGTGTTTGTTAACTACTGGATTCTCTAAGTATTCCTGTATCTTTAGGTTGTCAGAAAGAAATGTCGCTGAGCTGTATAATTGACATAAGAAGTGTTCTTTGAAGAATATTTCTGTATTTATTATGAAATCACATTTAAAGACACTATCCATTATGTTATTTAATCTTTCTTTTTGCTCGTCTTTGGTAAGTTAGAACTGAAGAAGAATCTGTGATTTTACACTCTTTTGAAACTAACAAATTAGCCTGCCACAGGTACACACACACACACACACACACGCGCGCACACACACTGACCGACTGACAGACACACAAGACTCCCTTGAATCAGGGACAGAGATTGTTTATTATCTACTGCAAAAGCAGCAGCCAGAGCAATGTCTTGTGTCATTCCCATACCCCCTCATTTCCCTCAGGACAATGTGATGAGAGCCACATGATACCTATGCATATAGTGAGTTGCATCACAGGAGAGGAGCCTGAAATTAGGAGACTCAGCTTTTATAGGAGTGTTGGTGGGGCACCTGAGTGGCTCAGTCAATTAGGCGCCCAAATCTTGGTTTTGGGGTTGTGATATCACAGTTGGTGGGTTTGAGCCCCATGCAGAGGCTGCTTGGGATTCTCTGTCTCTCCCTCTCTCTCTGCCCCTCCCATGCTTGCACTTTCTCTCTCTCTCTCAAAATAAATAAATAAACTTAAAAAAAAAAAAAAAAGGATGTTGGTGTATCTGCTCAGCCTTGGGAGGAGGGGTGGGAAGGGAGAGAAAGACAGAGAGGTTTAGGGAGAGAAGCAAATGTCTCCAGAGGGGGAAGTTGAAGGCTCTTGGGAAGTACACTTCTAAATCTCTCCAGAGTAACATATTTTCTCTAGCTTCAAAAACTGTTTCCTATTCAAACATGTGCTTTGTTCAGAAGGTCCAATCTGTACAGGAATGAGAGACATCCATGGAAGAATTGTCTCCCAATACTCATGAAGATTCAATGGCAGGAAAAATAATCTATCTTTCTAGTTGAATTTGTGTTTCCTTTTATCTAGTCATAAGAACTAAGAAACATCACACATTTGCCTTTTTGCCCTGACACTGAATTTCACAGGTAAATTTAGAGCTTAGTTGTGATAACTTATTCCAAGAAGTGAGAGAAGCAGGATGATGGAGTAAATGACCTGTCCAAGGTCCATATGCTGACTGTGACAGTCTCTTTGACATCATTTCAAAATCAACAGCTATGAAATTTCTTCTCCTTTGCTCTTGTTCTAATTGTCTTAGAATATAGCTTTAATTTTTAAAATTCTTACTGATAAAATATTTCAAAACATATAAAAGGTAGTTTATCAGAAGTCCTATCCAAATTTAAATTGGTAGTAATATTTTGCAATGTTACCTTCAGATATCTCCTCTATAAAAAGAAATATAATTAACTATGTCCCAATCCATTCCCCATTTTTTTCTCTACCAAAGGAAATCATTATCCTGAAGTTGATGTGAGCATTTCTATGCATACTTTCATATTTTCGCTACATTTGTACACATCTATTATTCTTCATATATTTAAAATTTATATAAATGATATACTATACTTATCCTTCTGTAACTTTCTTTTTTCACTCAACATTTTTTTCAAACGTTTATTTTGAGAGAGAGAGAGAGAGCGTGCATGTGAGCGAGTGGGGGAGGGGCAGAGAGAGGGAGAGAGAGAGAATACCAAGCAGGCTCTGTGCTGACAGCAGAGGGCTCAATCTCACGAACCATGAGATCATGACCTGAACCAAAATCAAGAGCCAAACACTGAAATGACTGAGCCATTTAGGCACCTGTACTCAACATTTCTGATATGAGTAGCTATGGTTTATTATTTTATTTTGTTTGTGGTATCCCACAACTGTTTTTATTACAAACAGTATTTCAATGAACACTCTTGTAAATGGCTCCTTTTCCATGTGTGTAAGATACTCTCCAAGGGTACATCTAGAAGAGGCATTACTGGGTTATGAGGGATGCACATCTTCAATTGTATTAGCTGTTGTCAAAATGCTTTTCCCTTGTGAATCATAGTGATTCTTGAATCTGAGGATAATTTCTTCAATTCTAGAAAATTCTTAGCTATTGTTTTTTCGAATATTGCCTCTTTCTCATTTTCTCTAATCTCTTATTCTGGAATATCTATTCAATATACCTTGGACATTTTCATTTTATTCTTTATGTCTATTTACCTTCCTCATATTTTCCTTTCACTTACCTCTTTTTCATACCTGCTGGGCAATATACTCACACACTTACCGCTCCACCTTTTTGTTCCTAGCACAGGGAATCTTTCTTTAAAAAAAAAATGTTTATTTTTTTGAGATAGAGAGAGAGAGAGGGAGAAAGAACATGAGGGGGAGGGGCAGAGAGAGAGGGAGAGAGAATCCCTAGCAGGCTCTGCACCACCAGCACAGAGCCTGATGCGGGGCTCCATCCCATGAACCATGAGATCATGACTCGAACCAAAATCAAGTCAGATGCTAAACCAACTGAGCCACCCAGGCACTCCAGAAATCAATCTTTCTTTCTTTCTTTCTTTCTTTCTTTCTTTCTTTCTTTCTTTCTTTCTT
>NW_026057577.1:72489045-72525547 GCF_023721935.1 Panthera uncia | reverse complement strand
CTTTCTTTCTTTCTTTCTTTCTTTCTTTCTTTCTTTCTTTCTTTCTTCCCCTCCCTTCCTCCCTTCCTTCCTTATTTTTTTCCTTTCTTTTTATTTATTTTTTTTTCCAAAAGCAGTCTTGTATTACATTTTGGAGTTTGATTTTATATAATATTTCTAGGTATGTGGGGGAAGGGGGGGAAGTTCCACATTAGCTCAGTCTGCCATACTACTAGAACCAGATATCCTTCAGCTTTGCTTAATATCTTTTTTATGAGTTTTAATAGAAGACCGTTAAATTTCTTTCTGGAAGTAAGTGAATTATTATTCTACTTTTTCCATTTATTCAACACATATTTATTGAAAATCGACATGTAAGATCACTAGTTTAGATACTAGGATTCATAGATGTCTTGCCTTTGCCCTGTATGGACTGTGGGGATGATAGGCAAATAAGCAGTGTCAGTGGAGTGTAGTAAGTGCATAATCAGAGAGTGCAAAGTGTACTCTGGAAGCGGCAACAAGGAGCATGTAATTCCAAAGAGTAGTTGGTGTAGGCTTTTGAGAAGATAATACCAGATCTTGAGGGAGGAGATATTAACCAAGTGAAGAACTAGGAGAATTATTCCCAGAAGTGAACATCGTATAGTAAGATGCTAAGGTGAGAGAGAACATGACTTATTTAGGAAAGGTAAGAAGTTCCACATAGCAAGAGTGAGACAAGTGGGAACAGCCTTCGGTCAGAGATTCCAGGGTCCTCGAGGGTTAGGAATGAGGAATAAGCTATACTTCAATAATATGTATTAGTTAGGGTGGAGAATCGGAATTGCCGCTGAGAGGAAATTAAGTTGTAACAAGCAAGAAAACAACATATCTCAAATATAAAAGTCTCAGTGAGGAGGGAACAGAAGTATGAATAGTGAAGACAATGGCCTAGAGAGTGAAAGTAACAACAGAGTAACGCAAGAAGTGTGACGGAGGTCAATGGATTGGTCTGTGAATGGAGTAAATCCATGGTGTCAGTGTACCAGAGAGATAAGTGGCATAGTACGAGTGAGTTACACCAGCCCTGGTATATACATTGCTTGGTTGTCTTTCCATAGTGACAGAGTTTAGCTTACCCAGAGTGGATTCCAGCATGAATTCCTTCAAGGATTGCCAGGCTGCCTGTGTCAAGGTAGAACTTCCTGGTGTGCAGAGAAGTAAAAGGAGTGAAATCTGGAATTGCTATGCAAGGGGATATGCTTGTTGATGCATGGAGGACATCATTTTATGTAGGAAGATAAGCAGACTAGATAATCTGAAAGTGTGTGTTAAAGATCCTCTTTATATGCTCTGTTTTGTCACTGATCTGAGGATAATTAATGATAGAAAGATATTTTTGTACATAGAGCACCTTAAATGGTTCTACCAATACTCTTGTTGGATATTATGTAGCTGGGAATGCCAGTCAGATTACTCCTTCAAGAACACATAATAGAGAAGCATTTTTTCATTAGGACACTGACTATGACTAGGATAGTATTTCAGCCTTCTGATGTGGTCTGGGATGAAGCATACAGTAATAGTCTCCTCAAGATAATTAGAGCATGAATGTTGTTACAGGAGCTCCCTTGACTTTCTGGTTCTGTGCTCAGACCTAGAGTAAGTCTTATATATGTTAACATATTCAAAGATATTGAGCCCAATATGAACTATCCAAAGACTCAATTGATGCAAATGACCTGAAGAGATCCCCATGGCTTTTGTAACATGAGCACATAGTTCGAGTCTGCCTTCTCCAGCTGGCCATCTTGTTGAAAGAGACTTCCTTTGCACCTGTCTTTATGGGTGGGGTGTTGAGTCAAGTTGCTCCTCAAATCCTTCCAGGTTATGCAGGGTTGAGATTATAGCAAGATATCTGCTAGTCCTAAAAGGGCCTCTGGAATGGAAAACTCTGGTTAGATATTTCTTGGTAGTTTTCAACATCCCTAGCATCAGTACTTATGGAATGGTGCATCTGCTTAGCCTTGTAAACTGTCTGGATGAGTAAAACTTGCAGCTGCTTTAGGCTGCAGTGACCTAGATAATCAGCTTCAATGCTGACTCCAGCCAAGACACGTCAGCTCCCAGACATAGTTGTTGACTTTGGCAGGGCAGTGCAGGGCCACAGGACCAGGAGCTCTTCCTATGATAGAATCTTCCTTATAGTGGCATTAAGAGATGAAGTGTAGGCACTGTGAAGTGGTGTAGGCAAGATACGGGCAAAGGGGAAGAAAACCCGCGGCATCTAAAATGCCTGTGATATATGTGGATCCAAGTGAACTTGTGTTCCCTTTTTCAGAATGAAGATCAGGTACTTTTCTAAGTATAGTCTTTTCCTCATCCCCATCCCTTCAAGGTAGACTTCAGTTTGGGGGTTAAATTCAAACTTCACATATTTTGTGTAAGAAATATGTGTGAACCTCAAAAATATCAAGAATCTCTACAGGTCTTCAGTGGGCCTATGGGGTAATCTTGGGTGGTATAATTCAAGACCTGAGGAGAAAGGACAATTCCTAGAAAGTAGACTACTTGGAATCTTGAAGACATACTTCTCCAGAAGTTGGGACATTTGAGCTTTAATAGGACTATGTGAGTAAGATCTTATTCAAAAACAATGTTACAGAGGATATTAATACTGGGTAAACAAAGTCAAATAGCTTTTTTTACTTCGCACTGCTAGGAGCCTTCCCTATGCTCATGAATACTGTGTTTTACTCAAGCAAAGACATGGTCATGTAGCTTTTCCAAACTTTTTTTCTGGACCTATTAACCAGTCAGTGCTTCTTGCAACACTTAACCTGTGAATCATGGAGTTCAAGTTTCCCCCCATTACCCCCTGGATATCCTTCTTCAAGGTGGTTTTGAGCAACATAAACTAAGTTGGGCCTGGTGATTCTTTATCCTTCAGGTCATCTATAAGTGGATCTTTATTATTTTCTAAACTATTTACTGTTTGCTTTTTTGTGATTTATCTCAGTATGACTGAAAATAAGATAATCACAGATACTCCTTTAATGAGATGAGGCAAAGTTATGTGGCAAAATTTCATTAAACATCGAAATGTTTTACTGTTGAAATATCCATGTATCTGATATGTTAATATGACCATATAACCTATCCACATATCTTATATATCCAAATATCTTACACACTCATATTAACATTAATATTAAAAGTTCAAACAAATATATGGCCATAATACTGATATCAAGATGCTTTCAAATTTGCAAATAAAACTAATATAATAAGTTAGGATAAATTTTTTTAAATGGCTGAGGGAATCTAAATAAAACCTTTGATATAGAAAGGACTCCTGTTTATTTGTTTTATCATACGCTATTCCTGCTTAGAACAAGCCAAAAAGGAAACAGCATGGTTTATATATGAAAAACATGTATTGGAAGTGGATCATAAAATTGAAAAATGGCTACCTGCCAGTAGCCACATAAATTTTGGAGGAAATGTATTTTCCACAGGAATGATTTGTTACGGGAATAGCAAGTATTTATCAAAAGCATTAAAATGATGAAAAACTAACTCTTAAGCAATATACAGATTCATCATTCAGAAGCATAACGTATATCAGATATAGAATCTATTTTGAAACTTTGAAAAGTAATCAGTTTTAGTTACTTTAGGTGAAGGACAAAAATCTGGAAAAAAATAGAAATGGTAATTTCTCATGCATGCAGATGCCACTTTTACTTTTATTGTATATGGCCTGCAAATTACTGAATATGGACCCCCCACTGTACTCATGAATCTTTTACTCTGCCAGGAGGCATTTTGTTGGAGCGTATCTGTTTTCTTTCCTAACATCAGCTCTCTACTTGTATGTTTGTCTCCCTGCAGCCTAATGGTGGGATTCAAAGGCACACTATCAATTTGATTCTTCTAGCAAGAGGGAAAGAGCAGCAGCTGCTTTGTTTCCTGGAAACTCTTTCCAGAAGCCAGGAACTCTGGGAAGTTTTCCAGACTGACTTACGGAGTGTGGGCTAAAACTTCCCCTACCTGTCTCTGTATTTAGGAGTTAGTACGGGCCTGGAAAACAAGGAAGGAGAAGGAACTCCTCCCCACCACCCCCACCTCCATCTCTCAACTAGTAGGCTAGAGCGTGTTCTTGGCGTCAGCATTCCATAAATCACTTAAGGGAGAGAGGAAGGTAAATTGTGATGGGCAATTTTGTTCTTCATTCCGCAGTGGTAGCAGTAAGCGAATACTGAAGATACTACAAGCACTTAGATAGAACACAGTGCCATACAAATGTTTGTTCAACAAAGTGGTATTACGCATCCTTCAGAAGCACCTTTTAAAAGGCTATAATATGCCATTAAGTGGATACACCTTATTTTACCTAACCGTCCTGCTATCAATTGTTCCAGTTTTTCAATGTTTTAAATAACATACACATACATGCTGTTCTTTCTAGTTTGTATGCATTTTTACTGTGTATTTACATGATTTTATTAGCTACAGCCTGTACCTTTGGGAGTTATTGAAGCCACTGAGTGTCTTGGCACTTACTTCAGAGGAGCATGGCTAACTGCCACTACACTGCTGAATGGGAAAGGAATGTTTTTCCTAATGTCCTCATTTCATATCCTACTCAGGGCAGCAGAGGTGACCTAGAAGAGAGTACAGTTCCCTTAAACTAAATATATTCTGTTATGTTTGAGGCAGGGACAGCTACCACCTGAAGCTAGAAACATCTGAGAGACAAATTCGTTATTGGTGTAAACCTTCTCTGTTTCAAAATGCATGCTGGATGTGAGCACAGAGCATTCCCTGAAGCTTAATGTTCATCTAAGGTTAATGCTGGCCTTCAGCAGTCTCATGATTAACATTTCCAAGCAGGTGATTAATCTGCAGGAAATCCTTAGTATTTCGATTGCTGCTTGCTTAATGAAGAGGTGAATAATTTAGTAAAGGATGATTACATGAATTTGAACAAAGAAAAGACTTTTTCTAACAACATGCACAGTGGCACCCTCTAGTGAGCACACTTGTTAAATGTAAAAAAGTTAAAGTAATTTAGATTTTGGAAATGCAAGGTTTTTTATAGATCTTTCATAGGTTTTTATAGATCTGTCATAGCAAAAGAAAGTACCTTTTTGTAAAAAAAAAAAAAAACAAAGAGAAAAATAAACCAAAATATTTTCAGAATGTGAAAAAAAATCCAGATAGATCCAGTAGATAACTTTTTTTGGAAAGAAATATTGAAATTCTCATTTTACAATAACATGGTAAAATTTAACATTGTAACATTGAAAACTTTTATTATAATAAGAAAACTCTTCTGTTTTTGCAGGTCAGAAGGGGTTCTTTGTTTGAAATCATTTCTTTTCCAGCAAAGACTGCTTTAACTAGTATCATGTATGCTTCATATGCAGCACTAATTTATTTGGTGAGTTAAGAAAATTATTACAATCTAGATGTAAATATACTTATTTCATGTATGTTAAAGATATAGATATATATTATAAATTCATAAACCAAGGTACTATTCTCTTGTTACACAATTTTACATTAAAAATTTACTCTTCTAAAATAAAATTACTTTTCTGAGGTAAAGTCAGCCCATTTCTGACCCAAGTCAATTCACCACAAACTAATTTGCTTAAATAACTAAAATTATTTTTATAATGTTTATTATGATTTGTTCAAAATGTTTTGGTTTTACTTTCACTTAGCTATGGTTGTTTTGTTTCAGCCATTGTGCCATGGTTGGCTAAAGTTTAGCATTCCATCAATTAGGTCCATGATATGGGGAATACAAATATTAGTCTATTTTGAATTACAAGTGCTGTAATTCAAAAGTGTTCATTACAAAGTGTGACAAAAGTATAAAGGGTTTTATAAATTATAAGGGGTTATTTTCTTTTAATCATTGTCATTTATACTTACCTTTAAATTTTTTTTTTAAAAAAAGTATAACACACAAAGAAAACTACACAGCTTGATGAATTCTCACAAAAGCTATTAATCTACCTACCACACACACGTTGAGAAACAAAATGTAATCATCATTCTAGAAGCTTCTTTCTTGTTCCCCTCACAAATCACTTGCCTCTTATATAAAAGTAACCATTATTTTGACTTCTAACACTAAATACAGTTTTCTGTAAATTGTATATAAATGAAATAATATACTATATATTCTTTTATATTTGTCCTTTTTTGCTTAACATTATCATTATGAGATTTATTGTGTATAGTAGTTTGTTGATTTTCATTGCTGTGTATTATTCTATTTGTTGAAATATATATATATATATATGTGTGTATATACATAGAACATATATGTATTCAATATATGTGCCACTATCCATTTTGTGGTTTGAATTGAATATTATATAAATATAATATTATTATAATAATATAATATGATGTATTTTATATAATATATGAATTTAATATTACATAGCATTATAATATATATAACAATATATATTATAACTATAATATATAGTTTATATTATATAAACGTAACATTATATTTATATATTACATAAATATATTAATAACATAAATATATAATTATAATATGTTACATAATGTATACTATTATTATATATTTTATATTACTTGTAGTTTTGGCCATTGTGAATATGGTTTATATGAATATTCTTGTATATATGTTTTGGTAAAATTACTGGACCACCAGAATATGCACATGTTCATGTCTAGCAGATACTGCCAAACAGTCGGTATTGTCAGTCTTTTCCATTTTAGCGATTCTTGTGGATATGTAGTATTATCACATTGTGGCTTTAGTTTGCATTTCCTTGATCGTTAATGAGATTGAGTTCATTTTTATGCACTAAGTGGACATTTGGATATCCTCTTTTGTGAATTTCTGTTAAAGTCTTCTATTTTTCTATTCTATCTTTTTATTATTGATTTGTACTTTAAGAATATATTCTAGGAATAAACCCTCTTTTGGTTATTTCTTTTATTCAATGACTTCCTTTTCACTCTTTTAGCAGTGTCTTTAAAACAGAAGTTTTTAATTTTAATGTAGTTCAAGGTATTAATCTTTTCTTTATGTTAAGTGCTTTTTATGTCTTAATTAGGGAATCTTGACCTATACCCAAAGTCATGAAACTATTCCTCCTGATATATTCTAGGAACTTTGTTATTTTACCTTTCACTTTCAGATTTATAATCCATCTGGAATTGGTATCAGGTAAGGAACAAATTTTTCCTTCATGGGTATCCAACTGATCCAACTCAATTTATTGGGGGGGGGTACTTTTCCTATTGCCCCAGAATACTTCTTTTGTCATATATCAAGTGTCCTTATATATGCAGGTCTGTTTATAGACTCTCTGTTCTATTCAGTTGATCTATTTTTCTATTCTTAGATTCAATATTGTATTATTTACAAGAGCTTTATAAGTCTTGATAACTAGTAGAATAAGTCCTCCCTTCAATCCTTGTACATGGTCTATCCCTCTATTTGCTTAGGTCTTCTTTAATTTCTCAATAATTCTTATGGGTTTTTTGTTGTTGTTCAAGATCTTATATATTTTTGCTAATATTTTTTATCAGATTGAAACACACAATACAATACTAAAGATTCAGTTTTTCCCATAATC
Organism: Panthera uncia; assembly: GCF_023721935.1. NCBI lineage: Eukaryota > Metazoa > Chordata > Mammalia > Carnivora > Felidae > Panthera > Panthera uncia. The sequence goes on along the minus strand of NW_026057577.1, from coordinate 72,517,946 downwards.
TATAGATTCATTGTGGTCCCAATTTAAATATCAGCAGGTGTGTAAGTTGACTATTTTATTCTAAAATTTAGAGGGGAATGAAAAAGGTCAAGAAGAGCCAAGACATCATCGAAAAAAAAAAAAAGTAAAAGGACTTTTAAACATATTCATAGTTTTTTTTTAAAATAACTGAACTTATAAATATTTTACAAGCATTTAAAACTTTTGAGAAATGTTCAATATCTTAAATGTGAATCTCATGCAAAAATGACATCCAACTGAGCTAGAATGCAAAAATGCTGCAAAAAATGGGTGGGATGAAATAGATATGGTAAAACTAAAACAAATTAGACTAACACCAAAATTAAACTCTAATTTCTCAAAGGCTTTTGAAATCATCCCACATGACTTGTCATGCTATAAATTTTCTAAGTAGGTAAAAGAAACAGTATTTTGGGGGACCTGATGATTGGTCATGTAGCCAACCCAACGTCTAGGAGAGGTCAGGGCTGGAGTTATGATTTTGAAATCAAATAACATGCATGTTGGAAGTTAATGCCCTGTGTATGGAACCACAGTGGAAAAAGTGAAAAGTCTGTAAGTGGAAAGTCAAATGAAATGTGAAAAATAGCAACATTTACGGTGAGCTAAGAGCAAATCTGCGAAGGAGACAAAAAAGGAATAATCAGAAAAGTAGGAAGAGAATCAGGAGAAAAAGTGTCAAGGAAATAGAGACTCAGGAAGTTGTGAGCAGTTAGGTGTCAAATATAAACAGAAAAAGTCAAGTAAAATAAAGTTGTGAAAAGTGTCTAGATCTAGTACAAAAGATGTTGGAGCCAACCATCTTGAGAACTATTTCAGTGATGCGACAGGATAAGGAGGACAGGAATAAGCTGGTTTCAGAGTGAAGAGGAGATGGTACAATGGAAGCCATGAATAGAGACTCTGGTTTGATCAAGAAAAACCAGCATATATAGCAATCAAGAGGGAAACAGGGTGCCAGGGGTTTTTAATGTTTAATTTTAAGATGGAAGATACTGGAGCACATTCTAAGTTGCAGGGGAAGAGCCAGTCAAGAACGAGAGGCTGAAAAGGCAGGGGATTATTAATAGAGAACAGGTAGGCTATAGGTTAAAAAGAAACATAGATACTGATCTTGATCAAGACCCTTCATTTTCAGAGACTGGGGTAGAAGTGGTTATAATGGGCACAGATAAAATTTTGTAGGTGAGGGAAGAAGAAATACATCAAATAGGACAGGGCTTCCTAATCTTCTTTCACAGCATGGCATACATAGAAAATGATCACATATGGGGATAAATGAATGAAGCTGTTTGCAGCTGAAAGTGACGGACCTCAAAATTTTATAGGTCTTGGTTGGGATATACTTGTATGCATGTAACAAAAAATAGCTACCAGGGCCTTCATCAATGAAGACATTTAAATATCTCAGTTAATTAGAAGTCTAGAGTTAGGTGGTTCCCAGGTTTGTACAGTGGATCTACAATGTCATCATGAACCCAGGGCCTTTGCATTTTTCTCTTCTGCTACCTTGTCTGTTGTTTTTGATCCTTAGGTTTGTCACCTCATGGTCAGGCATCCTATCTACATCATTGTCCAAATTAGGAGGAAAAGATGAAGAGCCTTCCTTTTTATATAGAAGAAAAACTTCCAAAAATCCCTCCTGACCTTCCCCCAGCAGACATATTTTATTTTATTTTTTGGCTAGAACAGGGTCAGGTGACTACATACTAACTACAGGAAAGTGAAGGAAAGCAGGCCAAGAGAGGAGGAGGCAGGAGGTCAGGAAGAACTTGTCAATCTAAGGCCCTTGATCTTTTCTCCGTTACCCTCTTTAGGAAAATCTTCAAAGTGCTTATTGCCTGTTATGTCAGCTTTAGGCATCACTTTGGTAAAATAAGCTGGTTAGGTATTCTCATATTTGTGGATTTCATTATTCTTGTTACTTGTCTTAAACACTAGGCATCATCATCTTCATTAGTAAACTTACAGAATAAGTTTACTGGATATAGTTCTTAGTGGTTCTCGATTTTCAAAGTTATATTTCTCTATGTGTTTTGTTTTGACACTCTTAAAGTACTGAATGGCATTTTTTTTTTTTTTTTGGAGGGAAAATGGATCGTGTGTTTGTTTAGAAATCATTGCTCCACTGGGTTACTAAATTCTTTCTAAAATGTTAATGCCCTTCCAATTGTACACATAGGTATAAGCAAAGTCTAGGGGGAAAAATTAAAAACAAAAACCTACTTTGAGATATTAACATGTTTGGTGACAAATTTCATCTCCCAGAAAATGTTTCATTTAATTCAGGAGAATAAAAGAGCTTAATTAAATCAGGGAGTAAAGATGTAAGACAACTAATGAATTGAAGGGAAAAGAGGGAAAGCTTGTCTTTACTGAAGTATACCAGGCTTTAATTTTCTTTCTAGCTTATGATGTAATATATTTAGAACAAGGAAGCAATCTCTAGATGTTTATCATGTGCCAGGAAAGGAAGCGCTTCTTTATTAGAATTAAGTAGATTAATGGCTTTATGTTAAATATTTTATTGGATATGTTACTGGAAAGTTCAGTAGCTTAAGAAGAAACTTTACTTTTCAACACATTTTTTTATTATTAGACAGTCTGTGTTAATGCTGTGCTGGAGAAGGTAAAGAAAATTTTCCAAGAAGAAAAATCCATAAGGCAAAACAGAAAGGAGAGTGAAAATCTTAGAAAAGCCTTTTCAGAGCCTGTGCTTTCTGAACCTACGTTTGATGAAGGTGAAATCAAAGCAAAACCTTACAGGTCATTACCGGAGAAACCAGACAGTATTTCAGACTGCCCCAAACTTCTTGCCAATAAGTTGAGTAACAAGATCCAGGTTTTACATTCTGTGTTTGACCAATGCACTGAAATGAATGAATGAGCAAATCTGAACATAAATATCACTGAGTGGAGCTTAAGAGCTATCTATCTAATCACATTTCAACTGACAAAACTAAGAAACTAGTTTTCATATACTGAATGCTCTGCTTTAGAAAAGGGGTAAAGAACTACTAAAATGTCATTCTCAAGTACTTATATAGTGGAGAAAATAAAATGAATCTTGATGTAGAATATATGTATGACTATGATTTTAAAGTTAATTTATATATTTTCAGAGAGAGAGAGAGAGAGAGCGAGCAAGCACGTGCACATGCATGAATAAGGGGCAGAGAGGGAGAGAATCCCAAGCAGGCTGCATGCTGTCAACGCAGAGCCTGACATAGGGCTCAAACTTATGAGATGTGAGATCATGACCTGAACCAAAATCAAGAGTCAGATGCTTAACCGACTGAGCCACCCAGGTGCCCCATATGATATTTTTTAATGAACAAGAAAGTGTACCCTTTGGAGGGTTAGACTTTATGCTATGGTTTATAACATGGGTATATTTATAATGCATTTATGTTTTTATTACTGATTTGTTTAAAGTATCTTTCCAATTACAGTTGCCCCTTGAACATGGGTTTTAACTATGCAAACCTACTTATATGCAGATCTTTTTAAATAAATACATTATAGTACTGTAAATGTATATTCTCTTCCTTATGATTTTAATATTTTCTCTAGCTTACTTTAAGAATACAGTGTATGATACATAGAATATTCAAAGAGTGTGTTAGTTGACTGTTTATGTAATCAGTCAGGCTTCTGGTTAACAGTAGACTATTAGTAGTTAAGTTTTGGGGGAGTCCAAAGGTTTATGTAGAATTTTGACTGTGAGGGGGATGGTACCCCCATCCCCTGCATTGTTCAAGGATCAACTGTATTTATCTGGAGGGAAAACACACTCTGTATCAAAATGCTACATTACTTTTTCAGAGATAATAAGGGGATTTTTTTTTCTATATACAGGCTGCATAGTTTGAAACTGCCTGTTATCAATCCTTTTATAAGTCATCTGTAGGAGTTGTAAGTCACGTATAATAAATTTATAAAACACAATATTGTTTCGAAATCTTACAGAAGATTTCTGTATGTAAGGATAGAATATGATATTTTTTATTTCCAGATTTAGAGGAACAAATTTAGAACCAGAAATCAAGTTAATGTTACTCATTGTTGCCACTGGCTTCTGAGAGAGAATGCTTCTGTAACTGGTCCTGCAAATGAGGGCCACTGTTTTGCCTGCAGAAGGTACTTAGGTTTCTTTCATGTGTTTTAAATTCTGGACACATGTTAAGACCTGACTGGTCCTTGGAGGATCAGCACCTGATATAACAGGTGAAGATGTACCCATCCAGTGATGGTACATACATTTCCTGTACCTGGTAAATAGCTACTGCCATGAACAATATTTAGAAAAAGTCCAGCCCTGGCTTTTTAGTAGTCTGAGAAATGAGTAACAAGTGTTATATTACTTCATGTTACCCATATTCCATCAGAAAAGGAAATGTAGGGGTGCCTGGGTGGCTCAGTCGGTTGAGCGTCCGACTTCGGCTCAGGTCATGATCTCACAGTTTGTGGGTTTGGGCCCCGCATCGGGCTCTGTGCTGACTGCTTGCTCAGAGCCTGGAGTCTGCTTCAGATTCTGTCTCCTTCTCTCTCTGCCCCTCCCCCACTCACACTTTGTCTCACTCTGTTTCTCAAAAATAAATAAAATGTAAAAAAAAATTAAAAAATAAATAAATAAATAAATAAAAAGAAAAGGAAATGTAGTATGTAGCAAAGGGCTCTGTAAGCAGACCCTTAATGATAAGTATTTTAGTCACTTATTATTTTTACAATAACCAAGGGAAAGAGTCCAGGTGGCCCCCTTAGAATGTTAAGTATTATGTTTGGAGCCTTAATTCAATCCTGTGCCACTAAGAAGATTACTGTGCTTTTGAGACAAAGTTCCAATTTTGACAAACAGCTTTTCTCACAGAATTCTCTGAATTCATAATCTGTTCATCCTGGTTCTGGTCCTTCTTATTCTTATATTCTACTATATGCTGCCGAATTTTAGATGATAAGCACCCAGAGTGTTCTGGTACAGTGTGGCACGAGGCAACCAGAATAGTGTTGGCCATAAATAACTGGCATGTAAAAACAGGGTGGACCAATTTAACATCAACCCTGCTTGTGAACTCAGCAGAAAGGACTCCGAGGAAGAACATCCTATATCTCTTCTCTGTAACATTTACACAGAATGCTTAGTTCTACACACATCACGAAATTCTGAAAAAAGAAAGAACACCTTTATTTGACAATTTCATCTAGGCACTCCCAGTACTTTGGCTCACTGAGTAAGAGACTTCACGTCCTTCATGTCTGGGAAGCAGCTGTGTGTATCTTCCTTACTTTAGGAGTGTCTGCCTTGACCAGAGAGAAACTGAGCCAAGATTTATGTGGTTTCAATGCGCAGTACATGAGGATTAAGGAGTGCACTTGTGACGAGCACCAGGTGTTGTATGTAGTAAGTGTTGAATAAGTTTCTTATTTTTAAATGAAGCATGTAAATCAACCCCATTTTGGAGACATTTTTCAAGTATAAAAAGTCTGCTATGTATTTAGAAATATTGAATAGTTGAGATTTAAGTATTTCAGTGTATTTAAATTTTACTTTTAAAAAGTAAGAATAATAAATAGGGGAGATGGAGAGTGTGTGGAGGTATCAGTGAAATAAGAATGGAAATAAGAATGGAAGAATGCTGGTAATTGTTGAAGCTAGGTGATGAGAGTTTGTTACACTATTTTGTTTAGTTTGTATATATTAAAACTTTTCCATGATAAAGTCTACTACATCAAAATAAGGATTAACCCCCTCCCCAATGGTTCTTATTAGATCTCATTTTTACCTTTTTTCAATGTGGTTACTGCAAATTATTTTCACCCTGAAAATGCACATTCCAAACTTATAACCTTCAGGTTCCAATCAGTCCAGAGGATTGGGTGAAATGTATTCTATAGATCTTAACAATAATCCTTACATCACTTTGAACTGCTCAGATGTATGTGATTTTTTTAAAGTAAGTAATAAATGTGCCTGTTTTGGGAAAATTAATCCTCTTTGGTATTGAAGCAAAGTTATTCTAAAAATATTTTCCAAACACACACACCATTTTTCATTGCCATATAATTTTATCAGAAAGAACTCTGAATTACTTTGAAGTCTCCAGTGGCATAAAAATCAGAGTCACACTTAAAAGGTTCTTTAGAAAGAGTCACGTAAATGTTCCCATTGTCCACTGTCACTGTATGAATCCTTTGCTTTACTCCTTTGGAACACCACTCAGGTTTTGCTGATGGATCTCTAGGGTTTATAGACTGGTATAGTCCTTCTCCTGTTGCCAAAGTAATTTTGTATTTATGCCAGGGGCAAACTATGCATGGTCGTCCGTCAAACTCCTGGGGAAGGAAATAAATGATTTAATAGTCTGACATTTCCAACATTCACAATAAATCTCAGACTCAGAACAGATTCTATTGCAGAATAACCAGGTTAAAGAACAGGCCAGCTCCTCTTTTTTCCTTCCATTTACAAATTATTCAGCATAAGGCAGAACCTAATCTTAGCAGTCATCAGGTCCCTTTTGCATTTGATTAGAAACCCAGCGTGTTAGAACTGTATCAGAAAAATGAGCTCAGGCAACTACACCATGTGACTGAAGCTATGCTGTTATGTATTAGATGTGAACGTCACTTCCTTGACAGAAATGGGACAACGGCATCAAGTGCTTCTAAAGGAATTTCCTCTAGCCGCTGGGAGCACAGTAAGCTTCAAATATAAATTTAAGAAGGTTACTAAAGGCATGAGTGTATACGTTAACTGAAGAGTGATCTGTGACTCAAAGTAGTCAATTCTCAACTTTTTAACTGTCTTAAGTCAGTGGTTCTCAAATTTTAAAGAGCATGGGAATCACCTGGATCTTGTTTAAGTTCAGTAGGCTTAGGGTAGGGTACAAGATTCTGTGGTTCCAACAAACTCCCAGGTGACGCCAGTGTTGCTGGTTCTATGGATCACACTTGGAGGAGCAAAGTCTTACAGCTCTCATTATGGTCCAAAACTCAGGGAAATTCTTTCACATTATCATCACCACGTGCTTACCTTTTTCTCTACACCAGAAGTGCAGGAGTGCTGATATTGTACCCCCACAGAACTGTCAACAAACATTCACATTTTCGTAATTCAAACATTCATGTTCATAATGAATGTCCTTTAACATGAGGACAGGTGTGGAAATAGGTAGATATGAAGTGTAGAGAGAGTGGAACACTAAGTTTAAGCATTCATTTTGTACTGTTCAGGGAGGAGAGGGAGGGAAGGAGGGAGAGAGATCAGTTTTATGAAGTAGAAAACAAATTAGGCGGCTAGCTAGTTTGGAAGTAAGACAGTTCCCCCATTCCCTCCTCAGATAAGGCTTTTTAAAAAAAATTTTTTTTAAATACACACATTTTTACTACATTATACAGGTAATATATAATCACTGAAAAAAATCAAACTGTGCAGTAAAAAGTAAAAAGTGAATATTACTTTTTATTTAAAAAATGGGATCTCATTAGACCTATTATTCTATGGCTTGCTTTTTTCTGCTCAAAGATATACTGCTGACATCCCTCCATACCAACACACAGAAATCTGCCTCATTAATTTAGTGGCTGCACAGTTTTCCACAGCATGGCTATTCATAGCTTATTGAAACTGTTTCCTATTGTTAAAACATTTAGGTTGCCTTCAATTTTTCATTATGACAAATAATGCCACAGTAAACCTCTCCTTTATATATTCTTAAACATTTGTGCAATTATATCTGCAGGGTAGATATCAGAGTATAATTGTTAGGTCAGAAGACATGCATACTTCTCATATTTATCTGTGAAACAGTTTTCTCTACATTGTAGGACTGTAAATTCCTAGAATATTAGCAATTATACTCAAAGCGTTAAAAGACAGTTCAAGCTCAAATACAATTTTTTTGCATACAGAATGAGACAATATAAATAAAACGTGAATTTGTAGAGAATAGATTTTACATACCTCTATTTCTCCCAAATGTAAAGGCCCTCCTGAGTCTGAAAAGGAATTGAATATTACATCTAGTCACTAAAAAAAAAAAAAAAAAAAAAAAAAAAAAAAAAAAAAAAAAAAACACTTGAAATTTTGATAGTTTTGTGGTTAGTAAACAAATACAAGGTTTACAAATAAAAAATAAACTCTTACGGTAACAGCGAATATCCATCGCATGATATTCTCCTTTGTGGTAGAAAATGACCACTTCTCTATCATGGACAACAGCTGTCATTCTTTTAGATTTTTTAATGTCATCTTCTCTGCCAACACAGACAGGAGAATATTCCTTCACTTCAGGATCTTGTTCAGAGCCATCAAGATCCATGCTAGTCGAACAAAACAAAAAGCAAGTAGTCTTCACTAGTTTGGCTATGGAGAGAATCATACTGTAATAGACGTTTGATTTCTCTAAGACTGATGGATGGTGTTTTTGTTTTTGTTTTTGTTTTTGGTAGCTATACAAAATAAAGCATTTATACACATTGGGTCATGGTCATAATTTCAAGTTAGAGACTCTTAAAGCTTGCCCAAATTAGGGAAGATTCCCCACTTTGAGGCTGGACTCATATTAGATTCATTTCAATGGGTAAGGTGTAAATTTCAAAGTCCCAAGACCCAAAGAGTTAAGTTTCATTGTCCTTTTATTCCCTATCAATTCAATGCTAAACAACAGCCAGTTACCAGTGTTGTTTTCAACCTTCTTCTGAAGGTAGGATTCTTTGATAGTCTGAACAGTCTTGGATCTCTTGGTTGAGATCTTGGTAGGGTGATTCATTTGATTTTGCCTGGAATGAACAACCAGTCTTAGAAATCAACCAGATAACTACTCTGCCATAAGGAGATAGGTATGAATGGGCATATTACATTTTCTTAACTCAGAAACTGTCATTACTTTCTTCTGCCTTGTTGGGAATTCAAAGAGATGGCTTTCTCTTCAATTAATTTATAGAAGTATGTAATATATAGACGTATATATAGAAATATATGTATATATATTTCTAAACAAAGAAGTTTTAGTAGAGAATTTCCAGGTACTCTGAATATATTTTTTCTCAGCACAGATGTTTAGGTTACTTCTTTGAAAGCAGCTCTTTCAAAGAGACCTTTGTATACTTTAAGAACACAGTCATAGTCTGTTAATTCCATGTGAGAAGGAAACATCAAGATACATCAGTGTCAGGAGTGTCAGCCTCTGTAGAGGATTTTCCTGAGGGCGTCCCATAGGGGGAGTATTTAAGTTTTATTCTATGACAGTTTCTGAAAAAAAAAAACAAAAACAAAAACAAAAACAAAAAACAAAAAACAAAAAACTATATATCCTGTTTTGCCAAGAATTGCTGTATTTTTCTTTCTTCACTCCTAACCCCAAATCTTTCTTCTTCTCGCCACCCTCTTTCCATTAGTGTTGTAATCACCAATTTTTCTGGAAACATTCCTGCTTTTCCTCTCAGGATAGAGACTGTGTGGTCTATAACTTTCAAAAAGTATAAAGAACCACATATAATATTACCTTAGGGTTGACAAACAGCTTTCTTCCCCAGGCAAGAGCATATTTTGAATCTTTGCATGTAATGAAATAAAAATCACAAAACGCAAACTGAGACCACTCAAAGAGTTTTACTTTTTATTTCTTAATAATGCATTTTTGGATATTCCTTCATGGTTTCTGCCCTCTGCTGGAGAATGGGAACCTTCAACTATCCAGACAATGTCCAGCTCCACAAGCGGCATAAGGCAAGCTCACTCCCCAATGTGAGTGGACAGAAAAGAGGCTGCCTACAGCATTTGGGCATGAGATCTTGTATGTACCCAGACCATAACCTTGGAGCAGGGCTACTTCAACCCCTTTATTATATGAAAGAAACTAAAAGTTCATGGTAACATCTAATCACATCCTACTTTTTCTTTGGATCATTGATGGACAAATTTCTCTGTAATCTATTTAGAGAGGAATATATGTCTAAAAACTAAGTGGGAAAATTTCTCAAGAAGGGACTATTGACAGTAATCTTTAGCACAGAATTACAAAATGAAAAGAAAATTTCAACAATGGATCTTCAGATTCTCCTTTTGCAAAGTTCTCTTTCCTTGTCAGAGATTATCATTCATTTGACAAATATTTTCTCAACATGTACTATGTGACTAGCACTTCAAGGAAGTAAAAGAGATAAGGTCTCTTTCTTCTAGATATTATATTCTAGTTGGTGAGACCAACAAATAAATACCAGTAAACAAATACACAAATGATATAATTACACACTACCATAACAACCATGAATAAAATGAACTGTGTAATATGAGAGAGAAAAGGGGAGGCCATTTTACAAAGAATAGGCTGGGAAGATGATTCTGAAATGACAGTTGAGCTAGAACCTGAAAAATGCAAATGAACCAGACATTCTAAGAGCTGAAGGAAGAGCATTCCAGGCCGAGGAACAACAAATATGAAAACCTGAGGAAAGGAGACTTGGCTAATGAGGAACAGATAGGAGACTGGACCATAACAAGTGAGCTTGGTGAAACAAACAGGAGCCAGGTCATGCAGTACTGTGTGTGAATTTTATTGTAGGGGCAAAGGGAATGTGTTAAAGGGTGTAAAGCAGGCAGAGATGACATGATCTGTTTTTAAAAGAATGCCCTGGCTGTGTGGACAATAGATTGTAGCCAAACAAGAGTGGAAACACAGAAATCAGAAAGCTATTGTAGTGATCCACAGGACAGAATATGGTGGTTTAGACCAGGGTGTTGATTTTGTGGGGGTGAAAAAGTAACAACAACAACAACAACAACAATAGCAGTAGCCACAATTACACTGTGCTAATTAAATGTCAGGTACTGTTTTAAGACTTTACATTTACTTAACTCATTTAATATCCTAACATGTTACTATAAAAAGGTATTATTTTAATTGTATAGTGAGGAAACTGAGTAAGACCAGAGAGGTTGGGCTCGTGAACAGGAATAAAGGAGCTACAGAAAATAAATAAGGGTAGCTCCCAGGTTTTAGTTTTGTGCAACCAGCGAGATTGTAACTATGATAGGAAAGACTGAAAATGGAATGGTATTTCCAGAAATGGAAAATCAAGAACTAGCTACATTTTGCACATACTGAGTTTGGAATAACTAAAAGACTCTAGACAGAGATATCATGTCTACAGTTGGATATATGAAACTAGAGTTGAGAATCACAAGAGAGAGAAATTTGAGAGTTGAAAAGTTACAGAATTCAATGGAGTAAGTTGGAGAGGGAGTACAGACAGGTCTAATATAATTCCTTAGGTGCATCAACAGTTAAAGATCAAGTGGAAGAGAGCCTGAAGAGAGGCAAGACCAGTATGTGTCCAATCTACTGTTAATCAAATGACATTCACTTGGTGTTTACTTTTCTGTCCTACATTTTCCTCAACTGTAAGTAAGTGGTGATCCAGCAGGAAGGCAGGCAATGAGGTGAAATCCATTCTAATGCTGGCCACCTCTATGTGTATTACACAATACATGAAGAAAATATGGACTTCCTAGGAAATTGTCCCAAAAGGTTGGTTCTTTCATGAAGGCTTGGACTACTTTTCTCCTTGTAATTTTCCTTATTTCCTTAACCTCCACTCTCCTAGAAATCAAATAGTGTTAAATTCCAAGTAAGAGTTTATATCCAGAATTATTATTACTACTTTTCTTCCTAGTATCTTTAAAGTTTGTCTATTAGATTCTTAAATACCCTTTTGGCCAAATATAGAAATTGAAAGGTGAGAAAAATAAGACTAAGAAATCTTTCAATATTGTTCATAGTGAGACTGGCTCTCTGTATAGGTCTGATCTAGCCCTTCAATCAAAATAATGATTTATATACATCACTGTATGACATTTAGGAGCTATTATTTCAAAATTAATCACACAATCAGCCTTTAAAATGGGTTATATGTTCATTTTCAATCCAAAATAACTCTTCAGTCATAATGTCTCAATAGATGTTTATGTTGACACAAGGCTTCCAAAACAAAATGTAACAACCATTCTAAAGGTTGTGGCAAGGCTAGGTTTTACTCAACATTTCCAGTTTCAGGTCCATTTTAACAATTTAATTATTTTATGGATTTCATCAGATTGGGAAATGAGATAGCTGCAGATAACGTGAGAGGTATCCAACTCTGCCTGATACAAGATAAGGAATTACATATAGAAAAGGAAAGGAAGTGAATCAAAGTGATGGCCCATGATAGTTGTAGAGACCCAGATGCTGTTAAACAAAGGAAGGTTGCCATGGAATGCTCATGGTATTAAACAGAATACAGTTGCCTATAATTTAAGATATTTAACAAAATTATAAATCACATGTCAACTTCAAATATTCTAATTTTAGGAAGATGACCAATCCTTCCTAATCCACCTCCTCTTCAAATACAGTAACATCGTCATATTTCAAAGGAAGTTATACAGAGTGATGATGTAACTTTCCTTGAGAACAGGAAACTGCCATTTTGATTTCACTCGTCTTAGGTTAACATTTTACATATAAATGCATATATGGAACTTCTTTTAAAAATTTCTTTAAATGTTTGTTTATTTTTGAGAGAAAGAGAGCACACACGAGCAGGGGAGGGACAGAGAGAGAGGGAGTCACAGAATTCGAAGCAGGCTCCAGGCTCTGAGCTGTCAGCACAGAGCCTGACATGGGGCTCGAACTCATGAACCAGGAGATCATGACCTGACCCGAAATTGGACGCTTAAATGACTGAGCCCCCCCACAGGTGCCCCATGTGGAACCTTTTTAAAAAGGGCACTTGAGGGGTGCCTGGGTGGCTCAGTCGATTAAGCAGCCGACTTCGGCTCAGGTCATGATTTCACGGTCTGTGAGTTCAAGCCCTGCGTTGGGCTCTGTGCTGATAGCTCAGAGCCTGGAGCCTGTTTCAGATTCTGTGTCTCCTTCTCTCTGACCCTCCCCCGTTCATGCTCTGTCTCTATCTGTCTCAAAAATAAATAAACGTTAAAAAATTTAAAAAAAAAAAAGGGGCACTTGGACCTTGATGAATATAGATTAGAATGGTCATAAGCTGTAGACCCAATCTCCTCCCAACAAGAGGGAATATGTGTTTTATGGCAGAGGCTCCAGGCTTTCTGATGGCTTTACTAAATATTTATTTAATCTTGTATGACTCATTGATTGGAAGTCTGGAAATGTTGGGAGAAAAAGAGCATGGATCATTTAAAAAGTTTGTAAAACAGAAATTATTATTTAGAAGTAAAAAATCTCCATGTGAATGTGTTAGGAGAGAGCCTTAGATGAAGGACTTCACAGGCTACTGTTTTGAGAAGTGTAATTCTGAGCCACAAGGAACATAGACACTAGATATTACATCAGCCTGCGCTCCAAAACTGAGGTGTAGGATGAGGGATGTTTGTGTGTGTGCATGTGTGTTGATGAGGAGAGGCAGGAAGGAACTTTGAATTCAAGGTATAAAGGAAAGCATTACACAAATCAATCTTAGGAAATTATAGAAATGTCAAGTCTGTACTCTGAAGTTTGCACTGTTAATTCCTGCTCTAACTAACCTAGTTGCTTTTTACATGATGGAAAAACATAACGTATGCTATTTTAAAAAATTATTTCACAATAAGTAAATCAAACTGAGAAAGACAAATACCATGTGATTTCACTCAAATGAATAAACAAAGAAACAAAAAGCAGAATCAGACCTATAAACACAGAGAACTGATGGTTGCCAAAGGGAAGGGGGTTAGGGAATGGCAAAATTGGTAAGGGGGAGTGGGAGATACAGACCTCCATTTATGGAATGAATAAGTCATGAGAATAAAAGGCACAGCAGAGAGAATACAGTCAATAATATTGTAATAGTGTTGTATGGTGACAGATGGTAGCTACACTTGTGGTGAGCACAGCTAACATACAGAGAAGCTGAATCACTATGTTGTACACCTGAAACTAATGTAACATTGTGCGTCAACTATACTCAAATTAAAAAACTGAAAATCATTTCACAATAACAAAAAAAACCCAAAAATATAGTATTTTTAAGCAAAGGCAATGAGGGCCATGCCATAATTTCCTGGATTAGCTGTGGCTAACAGAAGGCTGGATTACCACATCCCTAAACAATTATCTTGTTTTGCTTGATATTGGCAGGTACCCAAAGTATACAAATTGCTCAGGTGGTAGTATTTACTCCACAGCATTGGACGTGCAGCCTTTATCACATTTTGTGACAGAACAGACAGAGGGGCAACAAAGATAAGATAAAAGGGAACAGATGAACTGAAATAGGCTGAAGAAAAAAACAAGAAATGTAGAGTTTGCAACACGTATAACCGACTAAGGATGACGATTCAGAAAGTATGAAGGACTTTACTATACCAGTAAAGTGCAAACACACACACACATACACACACACACACACACAGAAAAATGGGCAAAAGACACAAACATTGCATAGATGAGGAAGTGTAAATGGCCAGTGATTACATGTAAAGATGCTCAACCTCATCAGAAGGAAAAAGTAAAAGAAATGCAAAGCAAAGTCACAAATAGGATACTATTTTCTATCCAATTGAGTGGCAAAAATTATAGCAAGTACTGGTGAGGATATGGAGAAATTGATAGTGATGACATTAATTAGTGCTACCACAATTTGGCATGACCTAGTAAAGTCGAACATATTCACGATCCATTAATCCCCCTTTAAGTACACTCCAGAGAAACATGCAGAGGTACACTAGGAGATAATCACAGGAATGGTTATTAACAGCAAACGATGGGAAAAAACTCAAAATGCATCAACAGTAGAATGGAGAATTTTCACATTCATTCAATGGAATGCAATGTAGCAGTAAAAAATGTCTGGATGCATCAAGTTGGATTAACTTCAAAAATATAACTTTAAAGGAAAACAATTTTTAAAGAATTCGGAGTATGCTGCTATTTTTACCAAGTGCAAAAATGGGCAAAACAAAACAATATATCATTGATGGATACATGTAGATAGAGTAAATTTATAAAGAAAAGCAAGGGGATAGAAAACACGGAATTTCTTAAATGCCTAAAAATGTAACATTTAGTCTTATATTTAAAATTACTCTTTTAGCTTAGAAGTTGTATCCTACTTTACATTTATGTAACAGATGATCCAAAAACCAAGAAACAGGATAAAATGGCACTTTCTATCCTCAGAAAACGTGCCTCTGCAGAAAGATCATGAATGGACTGAGAATTTTGTTCAGCTTCTTTAAAAACTTCGCACTAGAAAGGGGAAATAAATGAATATTTAGTTTTCTTTGTCCAGGCAAAAAGTTAGAAAAGAAATACTAGTATCAAGCAAGTAAAACATATGAAATGTACAGCATGAAAAGTTAATTAAGTTCTCCAGACTTCCAAAGAAATGAGAACCCAATACAATCCTTCCTCAAGTTTCAGTCTCTTCGAACATACAGTTTTAGCAGTGTTTGCACCCGAACCAAGGAAAACTGCGGTGAACTTTGCACAAGCTGATAAGAAATGAGCAGAGAACGCTGGGCTAAATGATAAAAGGTTTCAGAGAACTATGATTACAGTCTTGCTTTTTGCTTAGGAAAGTATTATCATACCCTTCAAATAATGGTCATATGTATTTATGATAGCTAGTAATATTTATAATTAACATCCACATTATTCTTAATTAAATATTGTGAATATCATGGTCCATTCAGACAATAAGAGTCAATGTATTCACCTTAGTTACTGTTACTTTGATGCACTATTCATATGCTCCCACATATTTCCTCATTTTGAGTCTACTTTAAGATAGCAGAATCTTAACTAAAAAGAAAGTGAAAAATTAACCGGTCTGTGCTGTTTGGGGGCTAGATCAAGCAAAGTCACTTCTGAAAAATTTAGCCATTTTGTTCCATTTTCCTCCTTAAGAAGTATTTTTTTGGCCCGTGCCTAAAATAGGTTTCTAAACGTGCTAACACATATAAAATTACAGATTAGTTCAATAGATCCTCAGTCTCTATTAGATACTTTTCCAGCATAGGGAATCCATTCAGGTTAAATTAAAAAAAATAAATAAATAAGTTTCCATAAGACACTGGAGACAAAAGAGACATGAAATTAAAAGAACTTACTTGTTATTCCTCTTGATCTCTGACAAAGGTGCTTTTACTAAGTCTGGAGCCTTGACCTACACATTATCAGAATGCATGGCTCCAGGGTGACACCCTTGTTTTTAGGTTCAGAGAAGACCAGCCTTAGATATTAGTTTTGCATCTCTTTGGATGGCAGAATATTATAGATAAAACTAGTTATCCTTCAGTGAGTGGCCACCCACTTGGACTGTTTGCATACAGGAGTTCACTATCGCCAAGGGGTAAGTAGTATACCTATCTTGCAGATTAGGAAACTAAGGGTAAAGGATCCCCTTTAACAAAAGTAGCAGTCAGGATTCAAACCTACATCTTCTGAGTCTATATTCAGTGAACACAGTGTATACATCTTAACATTTCATCTAAGCAGCATCCATGGTTTATAAAAACTCGTGGCCTGCAAGTAAACTTAAAGGTACAAAGCCTTTTAGCAAAATAAAGATATCTGTGTACGTATATATACATAGATGTACGTTTATCACCAAACATGGTTCTGATTTTTTTTTTACTTTAGGAAAGCTAATGTCACAAGAGTAGCATCAACGGATGTTTAAAGCGTTTAATCATTTAATAAAGTCATGTAGCTGCTCTGGAATACAAATCAAGTATTGTAGAGCAGGACCGGACCATGGGAAACGCTCTAACCATGTGAGCTGTCATCTCTAAGGCCCTTCCAGTTCTGACAAATTAACGCACGACTTGAAAGTGTATTTAACACCTTAGTAAAGACCTTCTACAGTAGTTATACGGAGAGGTGCTCAGGAACCCCGGGCACAGGCTACACGTGGCTGTCCAGAGGTTCTGGACTGTTGCGCCTACAGACTTCAGGAGACGAGTATCTACCACGGCCTGGGCTGCAGAAACCGCGGAGCAGATTTAGTACGCATAGAGGCCAGGAAAGCTAGTTAAAAACGCCCCGCCTGCCCCACACAGGCGGCAGGTCCTGGGTGGGCCCAGACTGTAAGGTGAACAAGCTCGAAGGGCCTCGCTGTGACTGGGCGGAATCCAGTCCGGAGATTAACGGTTAACGAACGCAGGCGACTCCCGGCAGAGCCACAGCGCTCAGAAGAGCCTGGAGCATAGACCAGACGACACCAACCCCCACCAGCTCCAGGCCATCGCCGGCGCCGCCGGCGGAAGCCCGACCTGAGGCCCGCAGCCCGGCCGGAAACAGCGGCGCTCGCGAGCCCCGCCCAACCCCGCCGCGAGAACTGAATTTACCTTTAGTCCCTTGCTCCGCCTCCGCACGTCCTGCCAGCAGCGGAGGCCGCGTGACTCTCCTGCGGGAGCCAGGCCTCGGACCGAGGCTCGGAGCTTCCGGGGGGCGGGGCAAGCCGCCCACGTGACCCGAGAGCGCCTGCCCTCGGAGACTGCCTCAGGGGCACTGCGGGCTGATGACCGCCATCCCCAGCTGGCCGCTGGTCAACCGCCCTCTGCCGAGGCTTCCGAACTGACAGTCGTGAAAGTGTGCTTGACAACCGTAGGTAGCATCTATTTTAACGTATGTGTTAATCTCACTACATTTATCCACATTTTACATGCATCCACGATCTCACTCTCAGGAATTTACCTTATAAAATATTTACAGAAGTTCATCACGATGCGTGTAATCCATGTGTAAGGATGCTTACTGCCACGAAAGAATTAAGAATAGCTAAAGTGATCAGCAAGAAGGGAATGGTGGTCAAATAAAATACGGTGTAGACATGTGAATTACTTTGTAGCCACATACTCAACAGATATCATGAATGTAATTAATATTAAAAAGGAAAGGATACAATACACAATTCTTTAGTGTAAATAAAAATATTTCTCATGATACAAATAGATATGTATGTATGTAAGCTTTTTATAAGATTTTTTTAAAAAAAACTTAACTGGTTGCATTAGAGGTGGTAGATAAGTTTTTGAACTTTGCTGTTTCTCTGTATACTTTGTGAATTTGAAAACAAATGAAAAACAACACCTCCCACTTGTATTCAAAGCTGGAAGCTAGTTGAGTCTGGCATGTTTTTTATTTTTTTATTTTTTATTTTTGGTTTATTTATTTATTTATTTATTTTTCAATATATGAAATTTATTGTCAAATTGGTTTCCATACAACACCCAGTGCTCATCCCAAAAGGTGCCCTCCTCAATACCCATCACCCACCCTCCCCTCCCTCCCACCCCCCATCAACCCTCAGTTTGTTCTCAGTTTTTAACAGTCTCTTATGCTTTGGCTCTCTCCCACTCTAACCTCTTTTTTTTTTTATCCTTCCCCTCCCCCATGGGTTTCTGTTAAGTTTCTTAGGATCCACATAAGAGTGAAAACATATGGTATCTGTCTTTCTCTGTATGGCTTATTTCACTTAGCATCACACTCTCCAGTTCCATCCACGTTGCTACAAAGGGCCATATTTCGTTCTTTCGTTCTTTCTCATTGCCAAGTAGTACTCCATTGTGTATATAAACCACAATTTCTTTGTCCATTCATCAGTTGATGGACATTTAGGCTCTTTCCATAATTTGGCTATTGTTGAGCGTGCTGCTATAAACATTGGGGTACAAGTGCCCCTATGCATCAGTACTCCTGTATCCCTTGGGTAAATTCCTAGCAGTGCTATTGCTGGGTCATAGGGTAGGTCTATTTTTAATTTTCTGAGGAACCTCCACACTGTTTTCCAGAGTGGCTGCACCAGTTTGCATTCCCACCAACAGTGCAAGAGGGTTCCCGTTTCTCCACATCCTCTCCAGCATCTACAGTCTCCTGATTTGTTCATTTTGGTCACTCTGACTGGCGTGAGGTGATGTCTGAGTGTGGTTTTGATTTGTATTTCCCTGATAAGGAGCGACGTTGAGCATCTTTTCATGTGCCTGTTGGCCATCCGGATGTCTTCTTTAGAGAAGTGTCTATTCATGTTTTCTGCCCATTTCTTCACTGGGTTCTTTGTTTTTCGGGTGTGGAGTTTGGTGAGCCCTTTATAGATTTTGGATACTAGCCCTCTGTCCGATATATCATTTGCAAATATCTTTTCCCATTCCGTTGGTTGCCTTTTAGTTTTGTTGGTTGTTTCCTTTGCTGTGCAGAAGCTTTTTATCTTCATGAGGTCCCAGTAGTTCATTTTTGCTTTTAATTCCCTTGCCTTTGGGGATGTGTCGAGTAAGAAACTGCTACGGCTGAGGTCAGAGAGGTCTTTTCCTGCTTTCTCCTCTAAGGTTTTGATGGTTTCCTGTCTCACATTCAGGTCCTTTATCCATTTTGAGTTTATTTTTGTGAATGGTGTGAGAAAGTGGTCTAGTTTCAACCTTCTGCATGTTGCTGTCCAGTTCTCCCAGCACCATTTGTTAAAGAGACTGTTTTTTTTCTATTGGATATTCTTTCCTGCTTTGTCAAAGATGAGATGGCCATACATTTGTGGGTCTAGTTCTGGAGTTTCTATTCTATTCCATTGGTCTATGTGTCTGTTTTTGTGCCAATACCATGCTGTCTTGATGATTACAGCTTTGTAGTAGAGGCTAAAGTCTGGGATTGTGATGCCTCCTGCTTTGGTCTTCTTCAAAATTACTTTGGCTATTCGGGGCCTTTTGTGTTTCCATATGAATTTTAGAATTGCTTGTTCTAGTTTCGAGAAGAATGCTGGTGCAATTTTGATTGGGATTGCATTGAATGTGTAGGTAGCTTTGGGTAGTATTGACATTTTGACAATATTTATTCTTCCAATCCATGAGCAGGGAATGTCTTTCCATTTCTTTATATCTTCTTCAATTACCTTCATAAGCTTTCTATAGTTTTCAGCATACAGATCTTTTACATCTTTGGTTAGATTTATTCCTAGGTATTTTATGCTTCTTGGTGCAATTGTGAATGGGATCAGTTTCTTTATTTGTCTTTCTGTTGCTTCATTGTTAGTGTATAAGAATGCAACTGGTTTCTGTACATTGATTTTGTATCCTGCAACTTTGCTGAATTCGTGTATCAGTTCTAGCAGACTTTTGGTGGAGTCTATCGGATTTTCCATGTATATATCATGTCATCTGCAAAAAGCGAAAGCTTGACTTCATCTTTGCCAATTTTGATGCCTTTGATTTCCTTTTGTTGTCTGATTGCTGATGCTAGAACTTCCAGCACTATGTTAAACAACAGCGGTGAGAGTGGGCATCCCTGTCGTGTTTCTAATCTCAGGGAAAAAGCTCTCAGTTTTTCCCCCTTGAGGATGATGTTAGCTGTGGGCTTTTCCTAAATGACTTTTATGATGTTTAAGTATGTTCCTTCTACCCCGACTTTCTCAAGGGTTTTTATTAAGAAAGGGTGCTGGATTTTGTCAAAGGCCTTTTCTGCATCGATTGAAAGGATCATATGGTTTTTATCTTTTCTTTTATTAATGTGATGTATCGTGCTGATTGATTTGTGAATGTTGAACCAGCCCTGCATCCCAGGAATGAATCCCACTTGATCATGGTGAATAATTCTTTTTATATGCCGTTGAATTCGATTTGTTAGTGTCTTATTGAGAATTTTTGCATCCATGTTCATCAGGGATATTGGCCTGTAGTTCTCTTTTTTTACTGGGTCTCTGTCTGGTTTAGGAATCAAAGTAATACTGGCTTCATAGAATGAGTCTGGAAGTTTTCCTTCCCTTTCTATTTTTTGGAATAGCTTGAGAAGGATAGGTATTATCTCTGCTTTAAACGTCTGGTAGAACTCCCCTGGGAAGCCATCTGGTCCTGGACTCTTATTTGTTGGGAGATTTTTGATAACCGATTCAGTTTCTTCGCTGGTTATGGGTCTGTTCAAGTTTTCTATTTCCTCCTGATTGAGTTTTGGAAGAGTGTGGGTGTTTAGGAATTTGTCCATTTCTTCCAGGTTGTCCAATTTGTTGGCATATAATTTTTCATAGTATTCCCTGATAATTGTTTGTATCTCTGAGGGATTGGTTGTAATAATTCCATTTTCATTCATGATTTTATCTATTTGGGTCATCTCCCTTTTCTCTTTGAGAAGCCTGGCTAGAGGTTTGTCAATTTTGTTTATTTTTTCAAAAAACCACCTCTTGGTTTCATTGATCTGCTCTACAGTTTTTTTAGATTCTATATTGTTTATTTCTGCTCTGATCTTTATTATTTCTCTTCTTCTGCTGGGTTTAGGCTGCCTTTGCTGTTCTGCTTCTATTTCCTTTAGGTGTGCTGTTAGATTTTGTATTTGGGATTTTTGTTGTTTCTTGAGATAGGCCTGGATTGCAATGTATTTTCCTCTCAGGACTGCCTTCGCTGCGTCCCAAAGTGTTTGGATTGTTGTATTTTCATTTTCGTTTGTTTCCATATATTTTTTAATTTCTTCTCTAATTGCCTGGTTGACCCACTCATTCTTTAGTAGGGTGTTCTTTAACCTCCATGCTTTTGGAGGTTTTCCAGACTTTTTCCTGTGGTTGATTTCAAGCTTCATAGCATTGTGGTCTGAAAGTATGCATGGTATGATTTCAATTCTTGTAAACTTATGAAGGGCTGTTTTGTGACCCAGTATGTGATCTATCTTGGAGAATGTTCCATGTGCACTCGAGAAGAAAGTATATTCTGTTGCTTTGGGATGCAGAGTTCTAAATATATGTGTCAAGTCCATCTGATCCAATGTGTCATTCAGGGCCCTTGTTTCTTTATTGACCGTGTGTCTAGATGATCTATCCATTGCTGTAAGTGGAGTGTTAAAGTCCCCTGCAATTACCACATTCTTATCAATAAGGTTGCTTATGTTTATGAGTAATTGTTTTATATATTTGGGGGCTCCGGTATTTGGCGCATAGACATTTATAATTGTTAGCTCTTCCTGATGGATAGACCCTGTGATTATTATATAATGCCCTTCTTCATCTCTTGTTACAGCCTTTCATTTAAAGTCTAGTTTGTCTGATATAAGTATGGCTACCCCAGCTTTCTTTTGGCTTCCAGGAGCATGATAAATAGTTCTCCATCCCCTCACTCTCAATCTAAAGGTGTCCTCAGATCTAAAATGAGTCTCTTGTAGACAGCAAATAGATGGGTCTTGTTTTTTTATCCGTTCTGATACCCTGTGTCTTTTGGTTGGCGCATTTAATCCATTTACATTCAGTGTTATTATAGAAAGATATGGGTTTAGAGTCATTATGATGTCTGTATGTTTTATGCTTTAGCGATGTCTCTGGTACTCTGTCTCACAGGATCCCCCTTAGGATCTCTTGTAGGGCTGGTTTAGTGGTGACAAATTCCTTCAGTTTTTGTTTGTTTGGGAAGACCTTTATCTCTCCTTCTATTCTAAATGACAGACTTGCTGGATAAAGGATTCTCGGCTGCATATTTTTTTCTGTTCAACACATTGAAGATCTCTTGCCAATCCTTTCTGGCCCTCTTCCGTGGGCCTCTCATCTGCGCTTGGCTCCGGAGACTCCGTTCTGCTAATCCTCTGGCGGTTTTCTGTGTTATTTAGGCAGGTGTAGGTGGAATCTAAGTGATCACCAGGACGCGTGGTGAGCCCAGCGTCCTCCTAAGCCGCCATCCTCATTCTTTCTCTCTGGCATGTTTTTTAAAGTGTCCCCGACAATCTTCTAATGCAGTGGTTCTTAACTTGGGCTGTACCTTAGAGTCACCTGGGAGTTTTAGACAGTCACGATGCCCGGATCAATGAAACCTGGGGTAGCAGGAGGGTTAACATATTTTTTCTAACTTCCCAGGTGATTCCAGTGTGACCTCAAGGTTGAAAACCACAATCTATATTTAATGTCCTGAATACTGATCTCAGATCATAGAGTGTTCCAGTGGGTCTGAGGCAGCTGAAATCCAGTGCCTTGTTCGTCTTCCTCATCAATTTTTCTGTAAGCCTCAACATATAAAATATTGAGAAACCCAGCATAATGGATTTGCCTCCAATGCTAGTTTCTTCTGATTTCTATTCTGTTCAGTATAGTTTTAGGATGATAGTAATATTTTATGGGATAATTTCCCTTTTGACCATTTACTGCACTGATCCAAGCAAAAACTAATCATCTAGTTTTGATGAACTGCCTTACCAAAGTGAAAATATATTTGGATTTATTATAAGTTACATTATCTATTAGCCATTCCAAATTATTTTATGGCACATGGAGGGTGTTAGCAGTCTTTAGCTTGTGTCATGAAAGGGCTGAATAAGATTTGCTGTTTCTAATGAAAAGTTCTTCTTTTTGCCTTGGCATAATCTGGGCATTAAAATAAGACGTATCTTAGATTCTTTGACCTTAAATCTGATTTTGAATAAATAGAAGACCTCAGTAGTTACACATGCATATGTACACAAGAGGGAGAGAAGCTTTCTTTTATTTCTGTATAAAGTATTAATGGGGTTAATCACATAATAATATGAAATTCTTGGAAAACTTTAGTGCAAGTGTGGGGACACTTTCTACCTTCTCACTCCTTGGAGCCAATCTGCATCTTCCCCTATAACCTTCCTCCATTTGTTCTCTGATCTTTTCCTTTCCTGCTATTGACACCTAGTGGTAGCCCTGGCATGAGTTTTGTTACCTACCATGGAAAACTCCAGCTTTTCCTCTGTGAACTTGCTCACCAATATCTTGCTCTAAAAATAGTTTTTTGTTTTTTTTTAATGTTTATTTATTTTTGAAAGAGAGAGAGAGAGAGAGAGAGAGCGAGCATGTGTGTGAATGGCTGAGGGGCAGAGAGAGAAGGGGACAGAGGCTCTGAAGCAGGCCAATGTGGGGCTCAAACTCATGAACCAGGAAGAGATCATGACCTGAGCCGAAGTTGGATGTTTAAGTGACTGAGCCACCCAGGAGCCCTAAAAATAGTTTTAAATGTCTCTTCTCACCATTGTGAGCCCCTCTTCTGTCCTCATAGCACCAGGCTGTTTCTAGGCTGACTTTTCTAGGACTAAGCTCTTCCTCTCAGAGAAGTTCAAAAACTGCCTTCAATCCTAAACCATAATCTATTTTGTGAATAACGAAGACCTCAGTGTGCTGATAGTTTCACTACAGGGTGATTTGAGGAGTATCAACCAATCAGGATTTCTTACTCTTTCAAACCAGAAAAGGGTGATAACATTGCCCTTATGAGGCCATTGTGATTCAGATAAGAGAAAGGGTGGCTTCAAATACAATCTATCTGCTCATAACATAAGTGAGAGTTTGTTGTGAATACCTATGTGACATTCCTACTTGTGGCAGATGTTCACCAAACATCACATCCAGTACCCCACATTTCCCACTCTGTTTACAGTTGGTTGAGGTCATGTGTCCCTTCTAGATTGAAGCATAGAAGAGTTCTTACTCCACCTCCCCAGTCTCTCTCTCTCTCTCTCTCTTTTTTTTTTTTTTTTGTCACAACCACAGATATTATAGATGATGGACTTCTACTGACCTGGGTCCCTGAGTGACTATGTGACACAGAGACCACCCATCAACCCCCACTCACTACCTTCCACCAAGCCATGAAAGATACGTAACTTAAGTGAGAAATTAACTGTTGTGTTAAACCACTGAAATTCTAAGATTGTTTATGATTACACCAAAGCATAATTTAATTTGACGTCTCATAGCTATCGTCAGTTTTATGTGTTTGAGGTTGAAATATTAATTTTCTCCTGTAAACCTGTACTTCTTTTTTTCCTGCATCTCTATAAGTGACAACCCTGTTCATCCACATGCTTAAGGTAGAAACCTGGATGCCATACTCACATCTCCCCTTTTCTTCTCCTGTGCAGAAAAGAGTTAACATAGCTGACCAAAGACGGCTCTCCTTATAAAGCTCTGCTTGTAAGGTTGGCCCCTGGCTGACATCTGGGAATGTGGCTGATAAAATAGTTCTCTCTACTGAAATAAGATTTTCTCTAAATAGTAAGGATACCTCGCTGTGCCTCATCTGTTTGTGCAAACAATATGGTTTATGCTGACCATGACCTGCTTTCCTTCTGGGAGTCAAGAACTTTGGTGCATGCTAGGCAGAAGTGCTTTCATGACCAGCCCTAATAAAAACCTGTGGGTGCTGAGCCTTTAACGAGCTTCCCTGGGCAAAAACATTGCACCCCTGTTTTTGCATTATCGTTGCTGGCACAAGAGTCAGCTTTGTGTTATCCCTCCCCAGAGGGAGAGAACATAAGGAAGCCTTCACTTGGATTCTTCCATTTTCCACCTGTGTCCTTTTTCCTTATCATCCAGCTCTGTATCCTTACAATATCACTCTAGTAATCTTAGCATGAGAAGGACTATATAATGAGTTTCAGGAGTCCTTCTAGTGAGTGAATCCCCAAACACAATGTTGCCTTAGGACCCCTTGGGCTATCCCCCCATACCTAATCCAGTTCTGAGTCTTGTCAATTCTACTTCCTAAAATGTACTTCAAATTACTTTTTTTAAATTTGTTGCCACCATTCTGGAAGGTGCCATCATCTTTTATTTGTATTGGACATTAAGAGGACCCAATAGAAACCACCTTTTTTCCCTGCCTGAATTTGGAACCAACTCAGAGATATAGTAAGAGATCAAAGTGTAAACTTTAGTTAATGATAAAAATCTAGATTGGGATAGCTTAGATGTGCAGTCAAATGGATTAACATCACCTGAACTAAATTTATGTGCCCAAATTGCTGCCCTCTACCTTCGAGCTATCCATCTTGAGAGGATGAACCACATTGTACTCTCTTTAGGCACACAGATTTGTAGAAAGGAGAAGGGAAGGACTGAACTGAGTATACAGAAGAAGGGAGTGAAGGTTGTAGATTTTAAAGATTTCTTGTTCACTCTGAATTTTATCTTCCAAGTGGAACTCCAAGTCTTGGGCATCCAGCAAATGATACACATGCTGACCCTAACTCTAAGTAGGCAGTAGAGAAGGGAGTGTGGTCAGTGAACACCAGGTTGTCTGCAGTGAGCCTCAAGCAAAACACTGGCCATTAGTAGTACCAAGCCAGGCTAAGCAAATAGGCACAGGCCAAAGGGCCTTCAGTGATGTGAGCTTCAGAGTGTAGGTTGCCGCTCCTTGACCTTGAAGCATGTTTACAACATCTTCATTCCACTCCATTCATTCTCAGTAAAGGTAGGAAGGCCAAAAAGACCTCAGAAAGCAGGCATAGCTAAGGCAAGGATTAAATTGCAGAAAAAATGCCTTTTGGTACATTGACCTTTCAGACGGTACTGCTTAGAATATTTGCTGCAATTAGAGATAGTGAAGTTAATGAAACATAACTTCAGGTCCCCTCACACGTGTGGGCCCTTTCCAAGGTCCTGAGCAACGCTAGTAACGTGTTCATATGGTCATCCTTTATATCCTTTTAATATAATTTGGAAGCACTCGAAATTACAGAAAAGTAGTACAGGGAACTCTATCCCAACAGCCATTTAAGAGTATGTTGCCAATCTGATGCCACATCAGCCCTTCATGCTCTAGTATGTATTTCCTGCAAGCAAGGACATTCTTCTACGTAACCACCATACAACCCTCAAAATCAGGAATTTAACACTGACATGTTTCTACCTTCTAATCCTCAAATCCAGTTCAGAATCAAGTTGCATTTAGTTGTGATGTATGTTTAGCTTCCTTGTGTGGGACAGTTTCTCAGTCCTTCACCAACATTCATGACATTCACGTTTAAAGATTATAGGCCATATATTTTATAGAATGTTCCCTAACTGAGGTTTGTCTGACACTTCTCTATGATGAGATTCAGATTGTGCATCTTTGGCAGGAACTTCACATAGATGGGGGCCGGAGCCCCTGTACGGCTGTACTTCTGTTCCCTTCTCACTCAGCTTGAGCCAACTCACTACACTACCATGTTGTCATCTACCCCACCGGGGCTCTGTCACTTCTCTCTAAGCCACTGCATGTCCTGCCAGTCCCCTAGCCAGCATAGATGTCTATCTACCCTGCTGTGTCCTTTCCTGCTGGCTTTAGGACTGAATTGTTCATGAAGGAAAGAGAAGAAAGAAAGGAATAATTGTCATATGTTTTTGTAAAAATGTGCAAAAGTAAGACAATTTAACTTCAGTGGATTAAGGCCATTGTCTCTTTTCCTTCTGTCACACAAGCATTTTGGGAATTTGGCTAAGAGGCATTTGAATTGGAAATGCATTTAGTTTGTGTTTGGTGGGGTATATTTATATGGTTTGCAGCCAGTTGTGGTGTATAGCTAAGTTTCTGCTGGCTGTCCCAGTGTAAAAACAACCTCCAAATATATTCCCAGTGCCCATTGTGATGGCTATCCTTATATGCTAGATGCAGGCTACGGTTCTATCAAAATGTGAGTATGGGCTCTGGTGTCTGGAACAGGGAATATGAAAGTCCTGGAGGAGAAATAAGATTTGAACAGGTAGAGCTAGAAACTATTCTATGGAAATTTTTATCTTATCATTACATTTTTGGTAAAATGGTAAGCCCAGGATTCTGTTCTCATAGATAGTACACATGAGAGATGCTCAATAATACAACATTAAAAACTACAAATTCATATATCTTTCTTGATGGGAAGCATATGACATAGAATTTATCATGATTCCCATAAATACACAAACCTGTACCAGGATTACCGTTTGTTTTATGCTTTCTGTCAATTAAAAAAAAAAAAAGATTGTGCTATAAGAAAGATCGAGTTATCGTTCTATTCTCTTTATGTAAAATGTTTTAAAATTGTTGTCATGTGAACAAATGAGTAAAGAGTAGGGAGCCAAAACTTGTAGGCAGAAAGTATGATAGTGGTGTGTGTAGCAATTAATTAATAAATGTCTGCTATTCTGTTAGGTTTTTAGTATTTGTGTTTTTTTGTGATTATTTGCCCATTCTGAATATTCACTTTAATACCTAATTATTTATTTATTATTTTGTATTCTTTTTCTTAAAGAGAGGCTCCCCCTCCCACCCATTGTGACCTAGATCTACCCTGAGCTACATTTAAACTGCAAGGCGGCTGAACTCTGTGCCCGCTACAGAGCGCTAATGAGTATCTAACTGGAAATTGTCCATGACAGCGTGGGCAGGCGGCACTGCCTGGGCTGCTCCAAGTTCCATTTGCATTCTGGTCCAGAAAGAGAAGCATGGTAGAATAGCCTTGGATTCATGTAGATGTCACATGCTCAGAGTCATTCCACACCATCTCTTTCAGTCCAGATGGTGCTGGAGAAAGCATACCTAGAGGCAGATTGCTTAGCCAAAGTCGCTGAAAACAGGCACTGAGGCACAGGAGTGAAAATACATGCTCCAAGAGAGCTCCATGGCACGACATAGAGGCCCTGTTCCATGAAGTAGGAGGATTCAGAATGGAAATGGCAATGAAGAGATTTTTAATTTGTAAGAAGAGAAAGACTCCTGGAGACTGGGACCTCCATCTCTGCAAATTTCTAAACTTGTGAGAAGGTGGATTCACTTGCTTCTTTTTTATTTTATTTTATTTTTTATTTTTTAAAATTTACATCCAAATTAGTTAGCATTTAGTGAAACAATGATTTCAGGAGTAGATTCCTTAGTGCCCCTTACCCATTTAGCCCATCCCCCCTCCCACAACCCCTCCAGCAACCCTCAGTTTGTTCTCCATATTTATTAGTCTCCTCTATTTTGTCCCCCTCCCTGTTTTTATATTATTTTTGTTTCCCTTCTCTTATCTTCATCTTTTTTGCCTCCTAAAGTCCTCATATGAGTGAAGTCATATGATTTTTGTCTTTCTCTGACTGGCTGATTTCACTTAGCATAATACCCTCCAGTTCCATCCACACAGTTGCAAATGGCAAGATTTCATTCTTTTTGATTGCCAAGTAATACT